>NW_015113102.1:233285-252061 GCF_001443285.1 Poecilia latipinna | reverse complement strand
GTGTGTGTGTGTGTGTGTGCGCGCGCGCTGGTGTGTGTAAAGGAGAGAGAGAGAGAGAAGGAGGGTGAGGGAGAGAGAGAACCAGAATCCCGGCATCATTCCAGCAGAGGGAAGGAAGTGGATTGGGGGGCGGTGGGGGAATGTTTCTCACTCAGATGTAACAACCACAGAAAGCAGGGATCGCCAAGTGCGCAAAAGCCGCTTCTTCCTGAGAACATCATTACGCACGGCGCTGCCCTCCCCCCCCCCCCCCCCCCCATTTATTTTTTTATTTTCACGTCTTTTCGTTCCCTTCGTTCGCTGCACGGACTGACCGGAGGTTGGATGTACATGTGTGCGCGCGCGGCGGTGGGGACTTTTTAATTTTTTTTTTCTTTTTTTTTTTTTGCCAAGCGTCCCACCTGGAGGCTCGAAACTGAGAAAATCCGTCGCCCTACTGGAATATTAACAACCCAGTCTTAGCAACGGCCCAGGGGAGTTGCGGGGAGGGAAGATGCTGCTGCTGCACCAGCAGCAGCAGCAGCAGCAGCAGAGTTTGGGACTCTAGAGAGCTTCCCCAACTTTTCTTTTTTTCTTTGTTTTTTTTTTTTGCTTTCTCTCCCCTCCTCTGGTTCCGTTTCTAATCTGTTTTCCTCTGATCATCTTCGCCTTTGGGACTTTCTGTTTGATTTGCAGCTCAACGGAATCAGTCATGGACCGCTCCACGTCTTTGGATATCGAAGCGCTCAAGGTAAGACCCCCTCCCTCCCCTCCTCCCATCCACCTCCCCGGTCTTAGGCGGGGAGGCGCGAAATCACTCCCGCGGAGTGAGCTGATGTGCCACTCCAGATGGGTGGCATGTTGGGTGAGCGCGACTGATGAGTGACTGATCGGTTGTCTCGGGTGACTGCTTGGATTAATCCGCCGCTGAGTGACTGATGGTGAGTTGAAGGGGGCGATGGGGGGGGATAGAGGCTCCTGGCGACGGCTTTGATAGTTGGCCGAGTCTCTGTTTGTTGGACGTGAGGGGAGGTCTTGAAAATGTTCACTGTAGGTGAAATGCATATGTCTAAGATGGATAAGGAAAGTAGAGGAAAGAGAGACTGAGCAGGTTAAGTTTCACTGCGTCCTCAATAAACGCGCACCGGTTTGGATGTGCCGGTGAAATTGTGACAGTGTTCCCCTGTTATCACATTCATGATCTGTCTCTTCTTGGTGGAGTATCCAAAAAATTGTACTCAGGGAACAAGTAGCACCACATGAGTAAAATTAAGAAATATAGCAACCATCACAACTTCTCAAGTGACAGTAAAAAAGGTATTTGGTAAAATGTCATGAGTAATGTTGAGTGTTACCATTTAATCTGACTTAATTTGTGAAAAATTAAATCACCTGAAAATAAGTTACGTGTGGTCCTGTAAATATTACTCCCCCCCGATTATTATCTAAATTTTACAAAAAAGTTATCATGTTAGCGCCTTTGCTTTAAAATGTAGTATATTGTGTTACTTTGAATCAAAAGACAAGTAAACTTAAGCCACCATGTCAAGCAGTATGAGCTAAACTATTGCGATGAGCTCCCAACTTAGACGCATGTACGATTCAACTGGGTACATTTTGTCCAAAATTGTTAAAAATATCTCTTTTCCCAAAGAATTTTAGAAGTGTAAAAACTTGCCTGGCTTTTTCTGAGTAAATGTCACTCAAAATTATTTTCAGTGTAGTCATGCAGACTAAGATGTAAAATTATGTGCAGTTTCAAAAAAAAAAAAAAAAATCATAATCGTTACAAAATGACAAATTCAGGCGGAACACACACACACACACACACACATTTCCACATTTTATTTTCTTTTTACAACAAAAATCAGTGCTTACTGTAGTTGATGGATAGACTAGCTAAAGTACATCCAGGGACAATATCTACTGTTTACTGTCTGTTTACTCGACCTTCATGTTGCTCAGCAGATAGAAAATATCAATACAACATTGAGGCTTGTGTTCAAACGGGAATGCAGCTTTTGGTTAAAGTGAAGAAACTGGAGGCGGGTAGAGCAGCCAGAAATGGTAGTCGAGTAACAGCAGCCTTACTTCAAAACAATGTTGCTCACATAGAAGTAAAAAGTATTGTGAAGTGAATGGAAAAAAAAAAAAAAAAAGTTAATCTAACTGAGCGAATGGAACGACTCACCTTATAGCTTCTGCGTTTGGACTCACTCTACCTGCCTGAGCTCATGTTTGTTTATGTGCAGGCTGAGTGAATGTGGTCTGTGAACAATGGAGGTTCTGTATCCATCTACAATTCTCAGTTAATCCATGTTAAACTTTAATGATGCAAAAAAAAAACACAAAAAAAAACACCACTACACAATTCCTCAGCAAACCCCCAAATCTTCTGAACTCTTTAAGTTAGGATCAAGCATTCCAGAGTGTTTCCAATATAACAGAGATCAGTGGTAAACACTGTTTGACTGCCTCAAAAAATAACTCTCCACACGCCCACTTTAAGTTCAGGTCCTCTATCAGAAGCCTGGAAGCTTTAGGGTTGTATAAAGATCTTTTCCAGACACTAAAATTTCTGTCCAGTAGAGCAGAGTCCAGCAGTATGTCGAAGTAGCAGCTCTAAGTGCCCTTACGGTCACTGGGGCTGATAAATGCCAGCGATCATCAAATGTTGAAGGAGGTTTTCTCGAGGCATCAGTAGTTTGAGCATCCTCCGGATGTAGCCTCTTCCTCTGGGTTTGCTGGTTATATAGTGGCATTGCACGTCTCCATGCTCTCATCCATTTACTGTATGTTTTGTTTCAGTCGCCCAGTTTTCACCAACAGTGTGAGGACTGTACAGATGGAGTCAAACGGCAACTAAATATATCATTTTTTTATTTACCCGAAAATGTAACTGAAAATGAATGATGGCATTCATGTGTCCACAACCTCAGAATTAATCTATTACACAACAAAAATAATGTATATTACCAAGACTGTTGCTGATTCCTGTGATCGTCTGAAATATGCTTACACATATTGGACAGAAACAGTTGTTAAGTGGTAATCAAATGCGAGCAACCGAGGGTGGAAACGTGCTGCTGTTGTACTGTGAACCAGTGATTGAGTAAACGAGCAAATCAATGAAATTCCCTGCGGTTTTGAATTTTTTTTTTGGGTAGCATTTTATGTGATTCAATTTCTGAAACGGGGGGAGGGGAGACCTTGATGCTGTGCCGACACAGAACTTCAAAACGACTCTGGCCATAAAACTCGCAGATTGCGGATTCAAAAGATGAAAATTGGCATTCCAAATTGAAAATGACCTCAACGGTTATCCGCCGAAGCTGACCCTCAGAAGTGCTGAACAACTCTTTCTGTGCTTGTGGGTGTGAAATGTTTTTCTCGCTCTATCTTTAAAAAGTAGAATACAGAGAAATTTGCAGCTTCAGCCAGGAAAACATCACTTTAAAGAGAATTATTACACAGAACTTATGAATAATTATTAGATATGTTTTTAGTTAAGCTGTGAATCCTTCATGAACCAAGAGTGAGACGTTACACAGCAGCTATGACAGACATTCCAAATAATCATATTATATCACGTTCAAAGCCACCAGTCACTTTTTTAATCTTTTCTTTTAACCATTAAATAATGTTATATACCTACACAAAGGTGTAAAAGTGTTTACATCAATAGCATGCTTTTTATTTGATATTTTTGGAAAATGAGTCCCTTGTTCAAGGCTTCACTTTGTACAGAGGATTTGGAAGCGGTCACTTGCTTAAGAGGAGAACTCTGTTGAAGTTTTAATCGATCGAATCTGATTTTACCCAATCGCTAACGTTTAGCTATGACATATGTAATGCGTCAGTTATGCTATGAAGTTTGCCAGAAGTCGCGTGTGCTGTAAACAACCAGCCCTCACTGCGAACAGAGAAGTGCCGCACCAAACGACATCTTTGCTAGCAAAAATATGTTTTAAGCATTCCCCTTTGTCCGATTTGAATCTCTCAGTATGTGGAAGCGTGGCCAACTTTGAATTAACGGCTTCATTCACTTTCTCCGCTGCCATTGTCAAACTACAACCATGGTAGACTTACAGCACAGAAGATCCACGTCATCATTTCAGGACCCCTCCCTCTGTACATTGAGTTGAAATTCTACTGGAGAAATTGAGCTCAATGGAAGAAATCCCAAACGGGCTCTGAAGGGAAATGAGAATTGAACAGAACTGCGTAGAAACGCAATGGACAGGCAATCAATTAAACTGGATTGAATCCTACATGTATCGAAATCGTGTCACATTTTTATTAATCATATACAACAAATTTAATATACAAAAAAAAAAAAACTGCTTAGTATAATCCTTAACATGCAGCTTTTTGAAGTGCATGCTAGGTACATTATGTCACTGTAATGAGCCGAGTGTCAGAGGGATTTTATTTTATTTTTTAAGCAGAGAAACGTTGAGAAGACACAAATCCTGGATTGAGCTAAATTGCAACGGTTGCCTACATGTAACTCCCAAGTGATTGTCTGTAATCAAATCCCAGCCCTGGCCGGTATAAGTGCGCCACTCTGCACATTAAGTTGATAGGATTTTCACTCTCTGCTGGCAGTCCATCTTTTCGTCTGCTCACCTGCCAGAGAAGCGCCCGAGGCCCCGGCCATGGGCGCTCTCAGAGTAAACACGTTCTGTGCCCTCTTGTGTTCCTGTATTTGTATAGCAGTGTGTATGTGCATGTGTGTGTGTCTGTTTGTTAGTCTTGATTTGTCTATATAGTGGTGAGACCAAACTGCTGCCTGGGAAAGAAAATCCTTTCAAATACAGTTAACTGGAAGTGTGCGTGTAGGGGCGCACACTTCCAAGCTTGCTGGATTTTAATACACTGAATATAAATTAAATAGACATTTATACACTCCAGTCCAATTTATTGAAAGACCTTTTTTTTTTTTTCTTTTTTGAATTACCGAGTGTACATGTAGTATCTGGAGGTGTGTTAACAAATGGTCTCTGAGAACTGAGAGGACGGCATTTAGACAGCAGCAAACAATGGCTAAATATTGCTGTGCAACGGTGCGTATTTGTCTTGGTTTGACTAGGACCGTGTGCTTGTAAATCAGCGCAGGTTTCAATATCGATGGAGCAGTTTAAGTGCTATTGATCTTTAGTAATAGCTGTGCTATAAATTCTATGCAGAATAATAAAGGCGGTGAATTTGACCCTCTAGATCAGAGGCTCCTGACTTGTAACGGCGGCATTTTAAAATGTGGTTTAGCTGAAAGTATGAACTATAGCGTGATAAGATGGAATCGAATGAATTGGTTTCGGAGTTACAGTCACAAAATGGCATGCAAATATGTATTCATGAGCAGTTTTTAACTTGTATGTTTTGAACACATTTGCTAAAAGTGTCACCGCGTCGTGGCAGTATAATACGAGAATGATAATCTGTGAAAAGCTCAAGCTCATCCATCTCCTACCTGAGCTACTATTGCCGTCTGAACATATGCACCGCTCCTGGTCAAAAACAACCAATCAGAGCCAGGAGGAGGGTCTTAGCGCTGTCAATCATCCCCGTGCTCAATGTACTAATGGCAGAGAAGGAACTTATCGATCCAGGAGAACTGCTAATCCGCCGTCATTGGTGAGCAACGCATACACGAGGGTGACTGACAGCGCTAAGACCCTCTTCCTGTCTCTTTTTGGTTATTTCAGTCAAAAACAACCAACCAGTCCTTCCACTGGCTCCCTGTAGTTTGGAAAATAATACTTATATTAGTTTATAAATCACTGAACGGCATAGCACCAAAGAGACCAACCTTCTGGACCTCTCAGGTCTTCTGGTTCTGCATCCTCAGAACCAGAACCAAACATAGAGAAGCAGCATTCAGCTTCTATAGATCACAAATCAGGAACAAACTTCCACAAAACTTCAAATTTGGCAAAACACTAAATCAAGACAAAAACCCGCCCACCTGTTTAGAGTTGCCTTGATGAATGACCGGAACACTGATCAATATATTTGATCTGCTTTATGATTTGTTGATGGTACTTGACAGAATGTTTATTGCTTGTTTCATAATTGGTGACAGTATTATGTATCTATGGTGTAAATCACTGCGAACTGCCTTGTTGCTGAAATGTGCTATGCAAACAAAGTTGACTTGACTTAAGCATAAGGAAAATAACAGGGTAACTGAATTATAATTCCAACAAATGAATATTAAAGAATTACAGCAGAAGTTCTAAATTATTTACTAACTGCAGCTTCTGAGCCTGATTTATAGTAGTTCCTACAAAAATGCAGGCAAACTAGTCCGAATGAAGCACGAGTGTGAATTGATGGTTGCCGATCGTGGTAGCTGACAAAATATCCTCACCTGGAGTTCTGGACTGAGCCCAGTCTTTGTTGGGAGGTTTTTTTTTCTTCCCACCCTGGGTGCTCTCTTTCATTCAACTCCATTTGGTAACCACCCAGTGCAGTCATAGTTTTGCATTTCTGGCCACTGAGCAGCTCAATTTGAGCAATTGGGGGTTCAGTGCCTTTTCCAAGGGCACTTCAAAAGTAGCTGCCGAGGGACAGGAGAGCATTACTCATTCATTTAAGCCAGCCAAACCCGCCCCCGTCCCTCCGCCACCCCTCCCCAAAAAGCTTGCTGCTCTAACCTTCAGGCAAGCACAATTTGTCATTTTGTGTATCATCGCTTCTGTTAACTCTGGTAAAAGCATAAAAAAAATAAAAAAATAAAACGTGAAGTGATAACTTTAATGCGCTGCGATGTGGAATACATTATGCTGTGCTGGCAGTCATGTTTGTTGAAGCCGTCACCGTGACAGCTGCGAAACCTGAAAAGTGGCCGCCTCGCTTCGAGCCAAATGGAGTCGACGCCTCGCCGCGCCGCAGGCTCCGCAAACGTTTGCACGTCTGCAGATTTCACTTTTGAATCCATAACGGACGCGCCGCGGCGCATTAGGATAACTGAGCGCGGCACTGAATTAATGTCAGCGTCCTCCCCAGTTGCCAAATGAAAGTATTGATAGCCGCATGTGAATTTGTCGACATGGCAGTTTCTCAATCTGTGGGATGGGACCACACAGCGCTGACATATTGATATACGTCCCATGTCTATATTTCTTACTTATGTATGGAAAATGAATACCATTACGCGGGAATGTAGACCTGGGATTCAACAGTCTGTCATCTCAAGGTAACCCATTTAAAGAAAGTGAATCTGGATAATGCCAACTTTTCGACCGATTCGTCAAAGAGTGTCAAGATTTCCTTCTAGCTCACAAGTCCATACTAACAACTCTATTCAAGTTCGTTTGGAACCATTAGTTGGCTCACTGTGGTTTATCAACTCTAAAGTTGTCTAAAAACTTTATTTTCCAACCCACATTGCCAGAAAAGTCGCAACCTGATTGGCCTGATGAGCATGCTGTCACTGCGTTTGATTGGTCAGCACACTCACATGACCGGACCCCCATAGAGAACCAGTTGTGTATTCTCAAGAGGAAGATGGGATGAGCCGGCCCAAGTGCTGCAGGTGAGCCGAAAACTGCTACTGAGGCAACCGATTAGCAATCCACGCTCAAACAACCTCGATCGGGAGTTGAGTGCATACGCTCAGGAGGCCAACATTTCTGTATTAAATCTATGTTTTCATTGGTTACCTGTGGTATTCAGATTTTCTCAGTAAGTGGGTCTTTGTGAGTTGTAGGTCATGATCGCGTTAATTCAATTTATGCAATAGATGATTTTCAATGTCTGTGCTGAATTACTGAACTTTTCGATTACATCCTAATTTGTTGCGTTGCACCTGTCAGCTTTTGTAGGCTGAAGAAATGCTTTCTCATCCACTCGTTAGACTCTTCTCTGTAGGCTAAAATGCTCCTGAGTGTACTACAAAAAAAAATACGTTTAAAAGAAAAGAGGAAAAGCGTTAATGTCTCCTCACTGTTACGCATGTGGTGATGTATTTTACAGTTTTCTCGAGACGCTTTGAACTTTCGGTTGCTACGTTGTGCCGTCGTATTTTCTCTGTATTTACACAGTCTTTCGCTGTTTGCACTGTCAGAATTCATGCAAACACCCACTCCAATAAACAAAAGCATTACACGCAGCTCGGGGCGTGAGAAGATAGTGTTTACGGTAATTTGCCAAGTCCAGTAGTCAGTGTAACAGTTAATTACCTCTTCTTGCAGAAAGGCCACTTCCACTACACACCGGTGTTCATAATGTATGAATTTGACATTTTTCTATTCCCCCTGTAACATGGAAAACAAACTGAGACCAAAAATACTTTACTGTATTGTGTGTGTGTGTGTGTGTTTTTATGTGGATCCAATTTTATGAGTTCTTCTAAATAAAAAAAATAAATAAAACATTTAAAGGTTTAACAGCTTCAGGGCTCCTGTTGGCCTTCTAAAGGTTAACTTTCAGCATTTAAGCTCTCCGTGTGCACACATATTCATCGTTGGGGGGAGAAATTAGTTTCTGTTGTGCTTGTTGAGCAGCTGAGCACAGTAATCCACTGTGTTGAAGCCTCAGACTTTAATATTGCTTCCAGTCGTGTGTGTGTGTGTGTGTGTGTGTGTGTGTGTGTGTACACTGGTTTGTCCACATATTAATGCCCCACCACTTTGCTTAATGAGATGACTAAAAGTAAACTTTACCACACATTGTCTCTGTGTGTGTGTTTTTTTTTTGTTTTTTTTTTTAAGCTCACATTTGTAATTACATCCCTGTGTGCTAGCAGGGTCCTATCATGAGTTCACAATAACGCTGATAAATAAGAGAAATACTGTAATGAGGGATAGTGTCAACCCAAGAAACCACATTTTAACTGCTATTTGAAAAAAAAAAAATACTGCAATGGATTGTGTTGAAGCGGTAAGAAGCGCTTGATCTCCACATATTGTGAATATTTTGAAAGCAAATCCGCTAATTAGGACGATGCTGAACGAAGGTGATGAAAATGATCTATTGAATTTGTAAAAACCAACAGAAGCAATTAAAGCTGCTTTAATCTGATTGTTATCCGAGTTTTTAATGTTTACGAGAAGCCGCAAATGTAGCTTCTTTTGACTCTTGCGCTTAGGACCGACGTGGCTTTCACATCCACTGTGTAATATTCAGCAGTAATCTCTGTCTAAAAAAAAAAACAGTGGAGATTTTGGTCAATAGACTGTCTATGTGTGGGTGTCTGAATTAAACAATTCAACAAGATTTGGTTTTCAAATTGTTTCAGTATAACAAAATAAGTCTTTGGTCTTATTATCTTTCTTATTTTATAATAATAACAAGAATGATAAATCATTGAAGAAAACAAGAGGACAAAGAGTGACATGCAGCTCTAGTTGTTAGATGAGCAAGATACATTTTCTGATCTGTCTCAGGTTCCTGTGACTTTAAACGCTCAACTGCAGCTGACAATGTTAAGCAGTTATCTGTGAGAAAAAACTG
This sequence comes from Poecilia latipinna, assembly GCF_001443285.1. Taxonomy (NCBI): domain Eukaryota; kingdom Metazoa; phylum Chordata; class Actinopteri; order Cyprinodontiformes; family Poeciliidae; genus Poecilia; species Poecilia latipinna. Next base: position 242,623 of record NW_015113102.1, on the reverse strand, counting down.
GGATGCGTATTAGGTCGACTATGACGGAGAATTCGAAGCATTGTAGATAGAAAGAAAAAGAAGTACATTTCTGCCGCAAAACTCAGAAATGTTGAGATTAATCTGACAAATTATCCAGGAAAAACTTGGACATTTCTGAGCTCCAAAAGTCAAATATCGGCAAGAAAAAAAAACAAAAAACAAACAAACAAACAAAAAAAACACAATAAAATACTTGAAATTCTGTAGTTGTAACAAAAAAACAAAAACAGAAAAAAAAAAAGAGTGAAACAGTTCAAGAGGTATAAATGTGTTTGCTCGGCTATATTTGCTTCCTCGAGGTGCACTTTGAGGGTGGTTTTTAACAAAATGAAGTTCTCCATGTGTAATACTGACACAGCTGATGCTTCAGCAAAGGAAGCGCTGAGGCATGCTGCCAGCTCTGACAAAAGAGCAGTATTTACCTCGTGGATGGAGGACGTGGTGAGTCATTTAGAAGAATTCACACCATGACATTCTGAATGCATCCGCTGCAATGTGATGCTGACCGCAATTGAATACTTAATACTGTGAACTGGTGAGCTGGACCCGAGCTGTGCAGCCCCCCCCCCACAAGAAAAGCTACACACAAGCTAGTGGTGGAGTCATGCTGTATAAAAACCTGCGAAGATTGTTAGCCTACATGCCATCTATTACCCTAATTAGTCCAACTTGACAGATTTTAGGGGTCAACCCCAAGGTTAATGAGTTTTTTGCCAAATAGGGAAAATTTAATTTACTTTAGAATTACTGATGCTGCCATGCCAGTGTTTCACAGGAACCTAATAAATGTTCGCAGTTAAGCTCTTAGTTCTCCCAAGTAAATGGTGTCGCAAACTAAAGCGCATTCTGCATAAAATTACACGCCAGACAATGACTGGACCCAGGTGAGGTTTACTTAAGCATTTAAATTGATTCGGGGACACGTGGCACTCACTCCGAGTGACAAATAATGGTACAAAAGCAACATTTGATTTATTTTTTGATATTTTTTAAACCCAGAGGGAAGAAATTATTGACAAGAAAAGGTGTGCAGATGCACTGCTCCTGAGCAGATACCTGAGGAAGCGAAGGCACAGAGAAATGCAGAGGTGCTCTGTAAGCTGAGGGGGGGGGGGGACATGATGGAGTTCAACTTGGCTCTGGGGATTCTCGAAGGTCCACATCACCACACAGTTTTGCAATTACACACACACACACACACACGCACGCACACGTGGATACACCCACAGACCTGCAGCCCATCAGCTCCTGCTAAAAATAGCTGGCAGTGGAGAGATTTGTTTGCACATTTTCATATATCCTTGAATACAAAAGAAAATGCAGCAGAGCAAAACCACCCATGCGTTTTTCTCAGCGGTACTTACTTTAATATTTGGCCTCGGATCGCCACTCGTGACAATAATCCGGCAAACTCCACGTCTGTTGCTATGGAACCTCCCCAATGAGCGATCAAGTCTTAACAATGACTGATGCTTCCCCATGTTACCTGCCACTCAACCTTTCAACTCTAAGCCTCGGGTTGTGTGTGTGTGTGTGTGTAGCGAACGGCGAGTGTTTCTACTCGTAGCATGTCTCCAGTCGCAGGAGGGAATACTTCGGTCCACTTTATGTTCCGTTCCTGCAAACTGCGTCGTCCTTCACGCGCTGAGGCCGTTTTGATTTTTGACGTCGGGAAAGCGCGCGGCCTCGCGAGCTTAATGCACGCGGCGTGTACCGCAGCTGAAAGTTATCAACACGTTGCTGAAGACGCATTAGAGCTTACATAATGCGACGGCGTTACAGAACATGCTTCATTTGCCGTATTTTCACACAATCATTCGTCTTCCTGTTATCTGCACTGCACTCTGTGCTGAGACTGTCTCAAGGTACAGGCGGTGGATGTGTCTTACAATACGGCAGTAACCTTGGACTGCATGTTTTTTCTCGTGTCCTTTTATTTTGTGCAAGTGCAAAACTTATTACTAAACAAACTAAACATTTTGTTTAGCATTTAAGGTAAATTGTGGTGGAATTTTGGTCATTGGCCACCTGATTAACAAATCAACTTTTACTGACGTTGCAGCTGCAAATCTTACTTCTTCATCACCAGTTATGTACATCGAGTGAATAAAATTTTTTGTGCTTGTGAACATTCATTTTCAGGTCTTACTTCTGAACCTTCACGGGTTTATTGTTAACACGACTATTCTTTGATCTGAGCCATTCTGCTGTATCCCTGGCTGTATGTTTGTGATGATCTGAATACAAAAAGATTCTGGATATGGCAAGAAGTATAGAGCAAAAATGAACAATGAAATCATGAAAACACTGACAAAAATACCCAACAATTTCAATGCAATGCTATTATTATGAGCCACGTCCCTTTGCCCATCAACCACAGGTTATTAGGCGGTGCTGCAGAGTGCGGCCAGACATGGATCTCATGTTCATTACAGGTCTCAGTCATTTAATTCCCCCCATGACCCCCTCCTTTGCTCTAATTGCCATTATCATCTGGAGATTATTGCAATATGACTCACTTTGTCAACACCAGTTTTCCTCAAAATTGAATTATGCGACAATGACAAGATAATCAAGATCTGGTAATTGTTCCCTGATCCTGCTATGGCAAGGTAATAATCACCTGTGTGTTTTTTTTTTTTTTGTCAGATACACCAATCACTGCCTTTTATCTGCGGCTGCAGATTAAACACAGAAGCTGATTCCGCCGTCTGTGCCTCTGATTATAATTAAAAGTGACTATTTTTCGCCAACAGGGGCACATTTGGCTTTATTGTGCTTATTGTTCACTGCCACTTTACTGAAATGAAGTTGTATTCTCTATTTCGTGTACTTTCCGGAAGCACACATAATCCTCCACGCATCGTGTATTTTACCTGTGACAGAAAAATCCTTTCAAGGTAGCTGAAAATCTTGGTGTTGAATTGCTCCTCAATCTTTTTATCCTGCAGCTTATTTTATTTTATTTTATTTTATTTTATTTTATTTTATATTTCTGCAGCAGCAGGTCAGCTGTAATGTGCCCCAGCCTGAATATCCTTTCACGAGTCCTTGCAGGTGACAATGAAATGACAGGCTACTATTCATCTTTTCAGACGCAGTCTTGTTCTGCCTGCTAGCTCCCAAAGCGCAGATGTGGCTTCAACCGCTGACATGAGTTTCACTGGAGATACAAGTTTAATTGAATATGAAAAGCACAAGGATCCTTTGTGCTGCTGAAGTTTTGCTGCTACCGAAAGAAAGCAAGTCTCACTTAATCTGGTGAAAGGGTCACTATTTAGATTGTTTTTCAGACACACCCCTGGTTAAATTACTACCAGCATCAGACACAAAGTGCAACATTTTGTCATGGCCACAGAAATCAGTGTAGATAAATTACTCTTTCAAATTTCTCACCGTTTATTAATCTCTTTGACCTTACTGTTGCACTTTAGTATACCAGTGTCCATCTTAGTCATTATGTCTATGAACATAATGACTAAGCTTTCCAACAACAATTGGTCAGCTAAGCTTTCCTATTTCCTATTCCTATCATAAGAAGGTATACCATGTTGTTCTATTAGCTGGTTTTAAACTCAGTCTAAGGCGTGAAAGCGCACACGGCCAGAACACGCAGCTGTAGGGTTTATTCTACACATGAGGGGACAGATCAATGGTGGATAGCATTGTGCTACGTTGGGCTACTTAACCTGTTCAGTTTAGCACGAATAGTAATATATGTGTGTTTCATATATCATTTGTACATAACACATGTGTAAGTAATATATATGTGTGTTTTTTTAAATTTTATTTTATGGGTTACTGTTTCTCAATAAAGTGGAGGCTAAGGGTCGACAGCACACTGCGTTTTGATGACATGCTGACGTCACAGCGCCATGTAGTGGCCTGGCATGATAACTACAAGGTGCCTTAGCGGTTTTGTCTAAGCATGAAACTTTTCTCCAATTGACATGGAGAAACACTCAGTTTCCAGACAGCGGTCTCATGTAAATGATGGGCTAACTTATGAACTATGTTGTTTGCCGACGACAAAACAGTTTTACTCTGTGTTGTGTACTTCGAGGAAAAAAATCCTATTAGACGAGATGAAGAGGCTTCAGACTCCATAGCTTAATCTATTAAAAGGCACTCTTTGAGCATAGTGTTTACCATAGCAAGCTAATTAAAACTCAATTGTTTGTGTCAATCCTTATTGTTTACTTCTATTCTCCCCATCTAGTGTCCAGTGGCCTGCAGTCAGGCTGGGCAGAGTCAGGTCTGTCTACCACAGGCTATTCTCAAGAAGTGATTCAAAATCAACCTTTGCTTACAGAGTTTTCTTCTTCTTTTTTTTTTTTTTACACTGTATAGTCACTGAATCATTTTAATGCAGATGGAAAACGTTAAGTATAGTTCAAAAGAAACAACTCAACATCGCCCTCTTCTGGTCAGGAGGACAGCTGGCAGGATAAGCAAATCAACCCGTTGTTGATTTGTGATAACAGTTCATTGTAAGCATGTGGAAACTGGTGAAGCACACTTTAAACGTCCACAGCCTTTCATGCAGCTTTTTATGTAGCTTTTTAGATTCATTTACATTGCTTATGCATTACATTTAGTTACAAAGCCGACTCGATAGCAAAGTGACTACCATATGGTACTGAAATATGTTTTTTATTTTCACTTGAAAAAAGCCGGGAAACATTTAGATCTTAATTTACAAAGCAAGAAAATGTCGGTCCTTAGAAAATGGTCTATATTTTTAGATTTTGTTGAAGAAAATGCTTTTTTACAGTGACAGAAATGGTGCAGGCTGATTTGTGCCATTAATTGAATTCCTTGGTCATTACACCTGATGTCCAACAGATAAATATGTAGATGGCATCAGTTAAGAAGTGATTGGCTTTGCTACCCAACCGTCTTGCTTCCTTATCTGTCTTTTGCAAGACACTTTTCTTAGATAAAGCCAATGTTTCTTTATTTTGTTATTACTATAATTCTGACCATATAATGACATTTTATTCATGACACATATTTGAGATGGATATATATTTTGTGGAATAAGGACAAACAATTAAGAAGCTTTATGAGACATTTTAAGACAATTTATTTGTGTTTTCCTGCTGTTATTCATTATAAAATAAGTTTTATTGAAGAAAAAGCATCTTTGTTCTTTTTAAATTAAAAAATATTATTGATACCAGATCATTATTATAATGAGCAACATTAGCATGGATGAACAGTGTCATGTAAAAAAAATGCTTAAAAACAGGACATTAGCAGTCAGATAGCATACCAACTGGTAGAGGCTAGGGTGTATTTTATACCTTTGATAATTTCACTTATTAGACTGACTTCAGAATGATTTAATGTAATTCCCATCAGCATGTTGACAGTTTGAGCTCATAGAGCAGGTTTGTTTTCTCTCCAGTCAGCCTGCAAGTATCTTGTTTTTTATTACTGATCCAAACATTGTTACCTGGGAGACAGTGCTTCATAGTTTGTTGCGTAAATTTTAATTGCCTTATGGCTCTTAAATTCTGACACTAGGACAGCAGCGTGATCCTCTTAAAGGAGCGGCACTATGCATTTTCCAGGGACGTAGTGCCGCTTTATATTGCAATCAAGTAACTTTGAGAAAGAAATTTGATTCCACATTTTGATGCCTTGAAAATGCCCTCTGCCTCTTTAAGAAGCTCCTACTCTTTAGGACAGTCAGCATTTGTCCTTTATGCTGTTCGTACAACTGAGAGGTAGTTTGCATGATGAGCTCTCAGCAGGTGAGCAGTTCCACCAGGTGTTTGCTAATTGCTGCTGCCACTAGTCTGTAGGAGCCAAGCTCTGTGAGGCAGAAGCTTGGCCGGAAACCGCAGCTCAGGAGGAGCTTTGTGGAAACAAGCGTCACTTTGTAGGAACAAGCATTTAGGCCCCCTCGAATGGTTGCCATGGAAGACTCAAGGATTTCTCAAGTGTGCATAAAAGAATGAAAGCAACACTCGGGTTATGTTTTTGATGAGGGAATGACATTATAACACGACATAAAGATCAAGAAAGATTATTTTACACAACACTCCCCCTTTAAAATGTCTGAATTAAAGGCGCTCATTTTATTCCATTTCATAAGATACAAATAAAATGAAAGGACCAGAATAGACATATAATTTTCTGTCATGAACTGACATGTAATGCATATCGTGATGAATGCTGCAGCCTTACACCGCATGTTGGGGTCACATAAAAGCGCGCTTTCATAAGGTGAGGGATTAACCAGTGGAGCCAGCGGACGACAACAATAGGAATCCTGATTGGAAATAAACACGTCAAGGTTGGTGACAGACAAAGACGCCTTAACCGACTCCGCAACGGAGGTCCGTTAAGGTGTCCCACCAGGCTAGGTTAGCATCTTTTACAGTATTCCATCAGCTGCAGAGTACATTTATCTCTTAGCTGTATCGGTCTCCTGGTCCCTCAGCCCCTTGACAAGTAAATCATCTCTTCACCTGCTGTGACAGCACAATCCTAAAGTCTGTCATATCTGCAGGCCAGCGTGGGCCACACACATGCAAAGCGCACTCCCCGCACTGCCGCGCATACACACGCACACGCTCATGCACGCACGTGCGCAAACAAACACATTTCCTCAGAAGGGATTTGCCCACTCAAGGACAGAGGTGACATCTCATCATGAGCCAAATGAAGCAAGAGTGGCAAGGAGAGGAGAAGGGAAGGAAGAGAGATGGAGGGATGGATGGAGCGGAACAACAGAGCAATATGTAGGAGGCTGAGTGGAGCTATAAACCAGCCAGACAACTGCTGCTAGGAGTCAGATGCTTGGAGCTCAAATTATATTAGTACTTTTGTTTGGAAATAATAGGCGCTGAGGATAATGACACACCGAGTGTGTGATCTATAGGTGAACTGCAAAGGCTTTCGCAGGGGTCTGTGTTTGGAGATGGGTGCTCTAATGTCACCATATGCTGGAGAAGTCATCCAACTTGCGATAACAAAATGTCAAAATTACAAAACAATGCGACGTTTCTTGTAGTTTGGGCTTGTCGTCTCGGAGAGTTACGTAAACAGCAAAGCAAACTGAACCACTATTAAATCACTCTTACGGTAGAATTTGGGGTTATTGGTTTAAAAAGAAAAATACTGTGAAAGAGTAAAAGATAGAATACAAATGATTTGTCGACCTACTACAGTCAGAAAATACAGTTTGGTAATTTTAAGAGATCTGGAGTGTATTTGTTCACTTCTTTCTTAAAAATACTTGGACTGATCAAACCTAAACTAGAACTAGACACTGAGCAGAAATTTCTTCGTACATAAGTAGAGATTAAAAAAGCAACTGTATTAAAAAAAAAAAAACACTTAAAAAGGGAACGATTTCAATTTCAATGCAATTTTTCTTTTAAATAGGGCCTGTTCAAAATGAGACAAGCTTAAACAATACAATACCTTGGCTAGTCAAACATGTGCTGGTTTATTATACACTTATTTCTGGTTTGAAACTACTAGGGCCTTCTGAAAACAGAACGATGGAGATCCTGAAGCTACGGTCACATCATTTTAATATGGTGTCATTCAGATATCAAGATGAGGAAATCCAGGGGATTTCGTGGACCATTAAGTTGTGTCAGGTCTTTGAAGTATGTCCATCCCTTTCAATTTGCTCTGAGTTTGAACAGTGTGTTTATGGTTGCTGTGTTTTGTTTTGTTTTTTTCTGTATCTGAAAATGAAATTTCAATGATCTAATGAATGAGCAGACGGTTTTTTTTACGTAATTAATCAGAAACTGAGCCATGCTGAGTTTCAGTATCAAGCATTCGGCATCCTGAAGTGAGTAAAGTGTCTGTGTCACTGCAAAAACACAAAATCTATGGTATTTTTCTAGTGCATATATCTTAATACACCTGCATTAAGACAAAACTGACTTGCAAGTAACTTTCCAAGAAGAAATAGGAGCTTGTTTAAAGTAAATAATTCCTTAGCACCGATTTAAATAGTACTAGTTCCATTATAACAAGATATTTGCCATGTTGTAAGTTAAATAATCTGCAAGTAGAACTAGTACTTTTTAAAAAAAATCAACACTAAGAAATTATTTACCTAAACCAAGCTCATTGCAAGTGTACTAAGATATTTGCACTAGAAAATAGAGCAAAAATACTTGGTAAAAATGTGTGTTTTTGCAGTGTAAATCATCAAGCGATTATAATGCTGCCATAGTTGAGTTATATTTTCATTGATTCTGCAGCAGTGGTGAACATGTGTAGTGGAGGGATTGTTACATCCCTACTTATGAATAAAAACCAAGATATTATATTTTAAAACTGTTTTCAGAAGTCCCGTTTTATCTATTTGAAATATCCGAAATGGTCTTTAAAAGCAAAAGTTACTTCTGAATAAAGAGAGTGACGGCAATAGAGGTAGTGAAATTATACATTAGCGAGCTATAGAGATAATGAATAAAATCCTCGCAATAAACAAAAAGAGGCAAGAACGTGAAGGAGAAATGAAGCAGAAATGAGGTAAAATGAGGCAGGCTCGTTGCCTCTGCCCGTCGCCACAATTCAGAGGTGAGAAAGTGAAGGATAGATGGAAATGGAGTGATGGGGAAGAGGACAGAGCAGTGTGTTTCGCCTCAGAGAGCCCCAGATGGAAAGTGATGATAATGCAGCAATAGAAAGAGGACAGAGAGAGGGAAGCAAGAAAACAGCAGAGATAAAAATGGCGTACAGGAATGGTCATAGAAAGTCAGAGCCGAGTTCTTTTTTTTTTTTTGAAGAGTTCAAGGCAGAGAGAAAGTGAAGGTCAGAATGGCCATAAAAGAGCAGAAGTCCTAAACAGTGAAAACAAGCAAACAAAAAAATAAATAAACATACAAGACCTGCTAAGCCCTTGAAACATCCCCAACATTGGCAGCGTTCTTCATCCTGACATAAACTCTGGAGGGGATTTGAAAAAATAAAATCCTTCTGTGCTTTCCAGAGGGACGGCTGGGTTTTATCAGGTGCAGTGACTGACAGGCAGCACAAACAGATGACATTTACCTGTTACTGCTGCAACAGCTGCAATATGTTTTTACATATTGGATAAAACTGTCACTGTGTAATGACTTTACAACATGAAAAAAATCCTTTGCTTCGTGCTAAGTTCCAGCTCCTTCCATATAGAGCAGTTAGCTGTAAATGCTCGTTAGCTTAGCCAGCTATGACGATGGGTAAACAGTTTTCCTGTAACTGTAAGCTGTTCCTCTGTCGTTAGCACAGCTGTTGGAAAACAGCAATTTTGAATAGCACATACCAGTGTTGTGTTTAGGGCTGAAACGATTCCT
>NW_015113102.1:220792-227325 GCF_001443285.1 Poecilia latipinna | reverse complement strand
TGGTCTTAAGACCGGTCTTAAGACCAAGACCAACTTCGAGTACCACAACACTGGCACATACACAAGCATGACTGACAGCGCTAAGACCCTCCCCCTGGCTCTGACTGGTTGTTTTTCAATTAAGTCTTGTATTTCTGCAAATGGCTGTAGAACCACAGGCAGAAGAAAGAAGAGCTCTATTTTTTTTCACATAGAAGCAGTTGATCAAATATGCAAAAACAACAACAAAAAAAACACATTTCCTTTTAAATAAACGTTAACTACTGCAGCTTTAAAACTAATTTTGTTCCAGAAACAACTTGCAACTGGTGCTGCATTAAGTCTGTAAGTTTAGATTTTCCAGTGCGATACAAGTTGATTTATAACAGCATGAATTATGCAGGCGGCTGAGCATATGGTAGAGTCCCCCCTTAATCTTTTGAATGAAGCAACATGAAAGACAAACAGAGCAACACTTGCATACCGGCTACAAACAAAGAAAGAAATAATGATCGGAACGTTTCGCACAGGAGTTTATTTCCCGGCAAAACAAATCTTTGAACGGGGCCCCGATGAGGAATTCAAAGACTCTTTGGGTGGACAAAGTCTTGGCTAAGAGCCGACGAGCCCACCACGCCACATTTTATCACGGTAGAAGTTGATAAAATGTGGCATATTGAATTTTCTTTTCATGACAGAATGACAGAATTGGTGCGAAGTGAAAGGTAATAATTGTACCTTGATGTCAGACATTTTTGCAAAAAGTGAAATACTCCTAAATAAAATCAGGCGCTACCAATCGTCTTTAGACGTCACATGGTTATTAACATGGAGTCCACTAGTGTGTGATTCAATCTCAGTGTAAATAAAGCTGTTTTATGAAGAGCTTAGATGTTTGTTAGAGAATAATAATGAACAACCAGCGTCATGGAGACCAGTGAACGCAGCAGAAAGGTCAGGTTTAAAGCATGGTTAGGTTATACAATAAATACTTTATTGTATAAAATTACATTGCACAATTATAGACCCCAAATAAATAGACAATCAACCAAAAATAATAATAAGACATAAAATCTCACTGGAACAGCAATCCCACGCCAACAGCCAGAGCTATAAAGTAACAATGCAGAGCAGTCCTACATTGTAATGGGCCGGCTGAAGTGCAGAATTGAAAAATATTTGGTATGGCTTTATCTCCTCTGACTAATCTTGAATTATTTTCAAAAGAGGAAAGGGCAATATTCTAAACCTCAAGATGTTCAAAGCTGGCAAAATTTGAAAAGGTTAAAACTGGCTGAAAGGTTTTCACGAGGCACTCAACCTCGTGCCTCCTCCTCTGTGACATTGGGCATTCCTTACTGGGCAGGTAAAGGCTGTGTGATGACACATATACATACATACATACCCTGTAGAGAGTTAACCTTTCTGTTTGAAAAAGCACTGTAATAAATCTTCCCTTCAGACATCAATAAAGTAGGTGTACCAGAAGAACAAGCGAAGCTGCGGCTCAGGCATCTTTGCGCAGAGGAACGCTTGTTAAACACAGTGCTCGATCCGATCACTGTAACTCGGCCTTATTACTTCTGCACTTGTTTTGCCGAGAAGTAGCGCTAGGTATTGCTTTTGTCGAAAGACGGACAGATCACGTGCCTCTCATTCCCTAAATCAGAAAATAAGTCACAGGATAATAACTCATTCCCTTTCCTTCTTCGTCTTAAACAGACTTATTCTCTTATAGTGTTGTGATGGCATTTCTTTCCAGTACAGACATTCCCTTGATCTTGTCCTTTTACCTGCTTTTGATGCTCAGTGTGTGTGTGTGTGTGTGTGTGTGTGTGTGTGTGTGTGTGTGTCTGACTGTGTAGCGCGCCGCAGCGTGTGTCAGTCTGAAACTTGCTTGTGTGTTTGTGGGCATCTACAGGCACTCCTCTCTCTGTCTCCAAATGATTTGGTGTGAGTTGTTTATTCTTTGTGAGCTTTTTAAAAACCTTCCAAGTTTTTTTCTTAGATGCAGCACAAACATTTTTTTTTAGTGGCTCTTTCACTTTATTGTCATTTAAAATGTGGACTATCATCACATCCTGCTACAGTGAGAAACAAGTCTTAACCAAGTTTTTCTTCTGTTTTCCTTTTTTTTTTTGTTTTGTTTTTGTTTCTTTACCCGCGACAAATTGCGATGACATCTGAAGATTATGAATGCTTGAGCTTCAGGAGTAAACAAACATGATGAAATAATCTGAACTGGAAAATTTGAGACACAAATAAGTTTTAATACGGATGCAAAGTAGACGACGATAAAACTGCTCTCACATTGTTTCTTATGTTGCACGGGTTCAAACATAAAGAAAATAAGCACATCTTATAAAAATCTAATCTTGTCACATCTATGACATAATGTTCATTAGCATAGAAGGTGAATAAACAGTTTTATCTGTTTCTGGATGAACCATCCTCCTGTTACCATCCAGATAATACAAGCCTAATCCTCCAAGGTGGCCCTATGCTGTCAAATCGTTAGCTCAATTTGATAATATAATAACAATAAATGGTTTCTTTCTAATCTCATCGCATATAAAGCTTGATCAGCTTGTTATTCCTTAAAAAAAATCAGCGTTTTTAGATAAAACACATAGAAAACCCAAACAAACTTTTAAAACCAGAATATTCACTTATTTACTGATTGTCTATTAGCATTATTTGTTCTTTAAACGGTCATTTATACCGTATCAGGTAATACTACTGTTTATTAAACTAAGGATCATTCAAACTTGCCGTTCCTGAACAATCAACTAAACCACAATATTCTACTAAAAGCACGACAGGAGACCGGATCAGTCATAACGTTCCACCACTTCAGCCTCAGGAGCTGATTGGGGGATGAAGACCTGTGACTCTGATGCTCCTTCGTTCGCCTGATTCATCCCGTCTGATGCCACTGAAGAGATCCGCCGACACATTTTTAAAACTTGCCTTTTTTTTATTCATCCTTACTTCAGCCAGGAATGTGCTGTGCACTTACATCTGTATTTCTGCAAGAGGTTTTGCTCATGAGGACGCGGTGAAGTGTCTGCTGAACGTTTCCGAAAGGCGCAGGTGTGTGGTACTTCTGTCTCTAGGCAACCAGAACAGCAGCACACGCAGGCTGTTGGAGACCGGAGGCACCGCAGGCTGTTGGAGACTTCCTCTCCCTCTCTGTGAGGGAGAGGAAGCGTAGATTCCCCTCTTGACAATTTGGTGGCCTTCTTGTTTTATTTTGTTCATTACTGTTAAACTCAGGGCTAAAGTGTGTGTTAACGATATTTATTGGACGTTTGTGAAAATCCAGAACGGTGCGCAACGCTCAGCTGCCTAATAAAGGTCAGTTTTGTGTTTCACGGGACGAGTGGCAGCCCGAGTTGTAAACCTATCCGTTTCTTTTACTCAAGGTAAACACTGCAGCAAGTCTTAAAGATGCAAATCCAAGGTTGAAGGACGCTGCAGCTTTTGACTTTTTCCTCCTTGTTTTCTGTTTATCTTGAGCAACTCACTGTCAAACATATACGAATCACTACCTTCGGAGCGCCTGACTTTGGCACTTAAAGCTCGCCTTTTAGTTTCGAGCTGAACTTAGTTATGAATGGCATTCATCTCCGCACCACTTACAGATTTCTTTAAAAGCTGCCGAGCTCTTTGGTATTAAATCCATCCATAACTGATGTCACAAGAAAGAAAGCGGCTCCTTTGAAAAAAAAAAAAAAGTTAAAATCATAGAGAGACTTTCTTTCTTTTTTTGTTTATACGTCGTCATGAAGGGCAGTGATTGAAGGAGTGGGCTTTATTCACCTCTTTGAGGTCAGTGATTGGGGGGAAAAAAGCATAGTGACTTTATATGTTTCTGGAAGAACAGAAATCTAGGTATAGTGTTAGACTACTTTTGAGATACTTTTTATTTTTGAAGAAAAAAAAAAGCCTTCCAGGAGAAACTATTCAACAACATTCTGTATGTGGGAAAAGCTTTTCTTCTGTTTAATTGTGTCAGTTTCTCTGCCCCCATTTTCTACCCTCTTGTTTACTTGCTGTGCTTTTTTTCAGTGAGCAGATGTTTTAGCCTTGAGATTGTCTCATAGATGGTTTATTATTATTATTAATGTTGTCCAATATCTCTCTTATTGTTGAATCATAAACTCTGGCCTTAGCTGAAGCAGGTCAGGGTTGCAGTGCTTCAGATGTTCTCGGTTCTTTTGTGTCCTGCCGGATGTGCTGCCGTCGCTCTCCTGGAGTAATTTAGGTTGATGTCCTGGGAGTCACTAGACTTCCACAGCCGTAGAAATTTCTTTGTAACCCTTTCAATACTGACAGATAAAAATGATTTTTTCTCCTCCATCTCTTCTTAGAGGGGCAGTGTTGTGTATATTCCAGACCATTTTATAACATAATCAATAACTACTCACCTTTAGTTGTTTTATATATATATATATATATATATATATATATATATATATCATGACTTAAAAAAGAAATTCCACTTTGCAATTTAATGCCTTGAAATTCGGCCTCTGTCTCTTTAAAAAACTCCTGCTCTTTCCGACACATCATCACAACACTATTCCTCTATCAAACGTTTAACGATGTTTTTACCAGCGTCTCACTGACAAGTGGTTTGTATGATGAGCTCAGCGGATGTGCAGCTCTACCAGGTGTTTGGTGACTGCTGCTGCCGCTAGTCTGGAGGAGCAGAGCGGGGAAGTCGCACTGCCGAATGGTTGCCATGGGAGATTCAAACATGCAAGAATGAGTCAAAGCAACACTCAGAGTGTGTGTTTGTTGAAGGAATAACATTATAATAGGATTTGAAGCTCAAATATTTTGATTTTTGCATAATACTGTTCCCTTCCTTAAGTGATTTCTTGATAGAACAGGTCCACCAGTTCAGAGACACAAGTTGAACTGAACTCACCTTTTTTTTTTTAAAAAAATGTGGTTGAGCATATTTAATTTAAAATTTAGCATGGGGTAATCTATTTATTTTTAAACAGAAACAGGTGATTTCACATTGCATCAACAGTGCAGTAGGCGCATTTGAGCGCAGAGTAATTCTTTCATGTAGGTTAGCACCAAGAAAGTCCGGTGTTGTCTGAAGGAAGACAGAAACGTGACGTGTGTTGTTGTCTGAGTGCATGTGCATGCAGTGGGGAACAGAGTTATCCTGCTGTTCGGTGACAGCTGCTCTCACCAGAGGAGGCCAGAAACAGACAGGGCGGTTTGGCAGTACCAGCCGAGGACTTTTGGTGCCCCTCAGCACGATGGCCTCCGTGTGCCAACTCTGTGTTAGAACTTAGCAGTGTCCAAACATTCAGACCTGTTTGTTGTTTTCCACGACACACGATGGGAGTCGGATGCAACGGTGGAACGTATCAAGTGGAGAAACAAACAGACCAAGCAAAAGAAAAAAAGCCAACTGAAAAACTGCTGGAAAACTTCTGACACAAAAACACAGGTGTTGTCTCGCTGCTGCCTTTAAGTGCTGCTATATATTTAAATATGTGCATAGGAAGAGACATAATGTAGATTTCTCTTCATTCTAATAATTTTCTGCTAACAGGTAGTGAAAAAAAAAATATTTATGAGTGAAATATTACATCAGACCATTAAAAAAAACTATTTTAAAAACAGAAATGTGTGTTTCCACTTTTTTTTTTTTCATTTTTACTTTCTTAAGCATTGACGCTTGATGTTTATTACCATTTTAGGTCAAGCAAGAGCTCTGTAGTTAGTGATTAATAAAAATAAAACTTACCCAATGATTGTGCACACAGTGTAAACATTGATTACCAGGAAAAAAAGCAATATAAAAAGCTGTAACTTGATAAATGACAACCACAAAATCCAAGACAAAGCAAACCAGATAAAATGTCAAATATCCAGTTCTAGTGAACAGTAATCAGATCAAGTCAAAACAAATAATTGGTAACACTTTATTTGAAGGGGGTTGAATAAGACTGACATGACACCTGTCATGAACATGAATTAGCCTTCATGAATATTTATGACTGTTGTCATAAAGTGTTATTTGGTAAATTATGACACTTTTAATACAAAGTTGACATTATTCAAAATGTCTTTGTTATGACAACTTGACATTAACCAGGAAATCTGTTTAAACTTTACCTTTAATAACATAAAGTTACCTGATTTTTAAAGTGCAATCAGTAATACTTTTATAACAAATTTATATCAGTAATGATTTCTTGGTTAATGTCAAGTTGTCATAACAGACATTTTGAATAATGTCAACTTTGTATTAAAAGTGTCATAATTTACTAAATGATGCTTTATGACAACAGTCATAAATATTCATGAAGGCTTATTCATGTTCATGACAGGTGTTATGTTTATGACAGTGTCATGTCAGTCTTATTCAACCCCCTTCAAATAAAGTGTTACCACATATTTTGTTGGGCATAAACAGCAGCGTTACAGAAACATTAGTAAAAAAAAAAAAAAAAAAAAAAAGGTATAAAAAAATTTAAGTATATTTTAAAAAGAATTTTTTTTATCCTAATTGGAATCCCCAC
>NW_015113102.1:213044-217681 GCF_001443285.1 Poecilia latipinna | reverse complement strand
AAAAGCTGTTAAAAAAGTTAAGTATATATTGAATAGAATATTGTTTATCCTAACTGGAATTCGCCACAACTCAACAGCCTTAAACCCAACAAACATCCACTATTCAGAACAGAAGTGGATCCATGACAACACGCAGGATCTGATGTTCCACTAAAACCAGTTCCTCGTGTTTGGACCCAAATAACCAGACATTTTCCATCACATCCCAATATATGAGCAGATAGGAAGCAGGACTAAAGCAACACAACACTCATCACGGCGTTCTGGTGTGTGAACGGTGATGTGCCTCGGTGTACTGACCATCCGTAGGTGAGTGTCTCCGTCTCAGAGATACGAGATGCCCCTCGAGACCGTCACGCCAAGGAGACTGGCAACGCCAGATATTTGAACAACAGTCGCCAAATGGTAATTGATTTTGCTGGAGAGATAAAATCTTGGAGCAGCTACAATAAAAAATAGCGGTTGCAAAGGGAGAAACTGAGGCGGTGTCCTTACAAATTGAAAAGTCGATACAAAGGAGGAGGTGAAGAGATAAAAAGGTCAACAGAAAAGATCAAACTTTACTGAGGGCCACAAAGCTGCTGTTATTTAAATGGCATTTTTCACATCAGATGTGATATTTGGTACCTTTTGGTTTGAATTTTCTGTTGATGTGAAGTTTAATATCCTAATAAATGAGCATAAAGTCCAAATATTGGATAAACATTTAATATTGACACTTTATATTTTAAGCAGCCATTAAAAACAGAAACTACATCCTCTTCAAATTGAAACATTCTGTCTTTATCAAATGATGTTTACAGCAGCCTACACACACACGAAAGAAAAATCATTTCCAGCAGCTAAATTGTACAGAAAAATTACAAAATTATTTTGAGGGGTGGGGGGGAAACAAATTTCACCTGAAAACATTGTTTTCTTTTTTTATCAACATCACTGGGGCCACAATTATTTGCCATTAAATAAACACAACGCAGTTATGTATGTCAATTTGTACTTCACCTTTATTTGGGTGAAATTTTAACTAGTAAACTATGATAACCTGTTTCTTGAGATATATGGCCCAGTTCTTCTTTGTCGCTCTTCAAAATGGGAAAAATGAGAGGAAACAGAAGGAAGGCATTGTGTTGATTTTAACTGAGAAAAATAAGAGAAAACATCAACTCACCTTTCAATTTGATCTCTTTCTCTTTCAAAGGTCATTGGAACCTGAGCTGAGTGCACAGTATTATGGACTCCTTTAATTACCATCTATATTTCTATACTTGGTTAATAGTTGAAGGGTGAAAAACAAAGTAGCTAATTAGCTGACGTTAATGTTGTGGGCAGTGGAAAGAAGCCAATGAATCTTGGGTTTAGGAAAAACCCAAGCGTTTGCATAAGATACTCCAAAGCGCCTCAGTTCAAACCCATGACACAATTGCTACAATGCAACATCGCCAACTGTGCCACTGTGCAGCTCTTTGAAACACCTGGAACATTTTTTTATTTCAAAATCTAATGGCCTCTGAGAGCAAACTCAATGTGGATCAACACGAGTCAGGCAGAAAAAAAAAAAAAAAAACCTCCTTACAAACTAACGCCGAAATGGCACAAAATCTCACTTCTTTTTATGAGCGTCCCCGTAGCCAAATCCTCGACTTGTGGGGCGAGCTTAAGAGCAGAGAACTTAAAAGAAAATTCATGGCTCCGGAGGAATCGAGAGAGATTGTGCAAAGAGCAAGGGTCAAAGGGCATTCTCTTTGGAATCGTGTACCTTCAGAAACGTGCCGTCCTATTGCAAAAAAGAGCTCCTTTTAAGTGTGGTGTCAGGGTTTTTTTGGTTGAAATAAATACATCCTAGCATGGAATTAAATGCCTCGCTGGGTAAATATACTCAAAATAAGGTGGGATATTTGTGCCTTTCTAGTGTAACGTTGTGTTTACTGCAGGAAAAGATAAATTGGTTTGGCTTCTTTTGCACATCTGCATCAGGTGTGTCAGTAGCTGGAGAACAGTGTGGGACATTCAAAGGCCTTTCAATTTCTGTTTTTTTTTTTTTTTTGTCTTCTAATGACTGCGGTGTGCACTGAGATGTAAATAATTTTAGAACCTGGCAGAGGCCAGACAATTTTCATCACTAAATACCTAGAACTGAGAGATGGCGTGCTTTCCTTTCACCATTGGTACGATCTGATGAATGGTAATGTCACCACATAGAAACTGCTGAAATCTGTGACAAGAAATACATTTTTAAATAGTCATGCAGCAAATTTTTGTACAATTATGAACTGTTTTTGTTTCTCTGTTATTGGCAAAAGGTCGATCTCGAAACGTCGAAGCAATAAGGAAGAGGTTACAAAAATGCCACAAAAGAAAGATTAGAACCACGGAGTGTGTGTGTGTGTGTGTGTGTGTGTGTGCGCGTGTGTGTGTGTGAGCCGCTAAATCGTTGTGTTCACATCTCCCCTTTTCCTATCTTCAGCTGAAGCCAGTAATATGATGATTGGGATATGATCTATATAGGTTTAGCCTTGAGTGGGGATGGCTTTTAGACCACACATACACACACTCACACACACACACAGGCAGAAGGTCCCACTTTAATCTAGCATGCATTTAGACATGACAGACGATTTAGTCTTATCCTGTAAATATGTCAGCCGGCACTCCTCTCTCTTCCCTTCCTCTCATTTACTTTTCTCTCCATCCCTGCTCTCCATCTTCCCTCCCCTGTGGGTTTTTTTCCTTTTTTTTTTTTTTTTTTTTGCATTTTTTTTTCTCCTCTACTTTACCCTTGTGCCTGCCTTTGCACAAAAGCCCACCTTCACCCCTTTCCCTCCCAAACACACACCTACTGCTCTTTCCTTTACCTCATCTTCTTTTCCCATCCAATCTTTCTTTCATCCATTCCGCCACCTTCCTGCACTCCTGTCATCCATTCGTCTTCCCACCCCGACACGCAAACACGCACAGATGGGATCAGAGGACCAAGTGCATGTGTGTGTGTGTGTGTGTGGTCGAGCCATGAATCTTTCACAGTTTGAGCGGTCTGACTTTTCTCGGTCTGGATCAATAAACACAAAGGACGGCGTCCCCACACTGCCCCCTAGAAGAAATCAGCTCAAGTGTTCGCATGTGAGCCTCTTGCTTGAAGTGGACCCCCCCACCCCCCCGAAAACAAGTACATCTAGCATATGGTCCTATACCAGCAGCATGGTTACTGGAGCTGCAGCTGTGCGGACATGGGTGTTTTTTCTTTGTTGTTCTGAGTGACCGGTCACCTGTGTGGTTTGAAGCCTGCCACAGCAGATCCACGCTGGTATCTGTGGGAAGCGGTGGGAGGGTGGTCACCACATCGATCGATATGTCAGCGCACAGTTGTCCTCCGTCTTTCACTCTTCACGTTGCGATTGCGCCTCGATGCCACCTCCTCTCCCTACCGCTGCTCTCTGCTCTCTCCCTGCGACTCATTTGAATATTCTACTGACATTTTCTAAATCCCCCCACCCCTTACATCTGTAAATCACCGTCATTCCCCTTTATTTACTTCCCTCACTTATCTGTCTTTAGTGCCAGTTTCCTTTCCCGTATCCCTACCCCATGGCGACTCCCCATGAGGTACTTTTTCCTTCTCAGTTTAAATCTGTCTTCATCACCCCTTGTCACTTCCGTCTCTCTCCCTCTCTCTCTCTCTTGCATGTTCAACTAAGACTGCCAGATTCCCTCTTTCCTAACACCCACTCTCACTCGAAGGCAGTAGTCTATTTCTGTGCATTAACAGTCAGTCATCGCTGCCCTCTGACAAAAGGATATGTCTAATTTATTACCCTATCCTCTCGCCACAAGTTTGTTGCTGTGACTGTTTACCAGAGTCGGTATGCGCGCTCCACTTATCGTTTGTCTCTATCCATCTCTTCATTGGAGTTATCTCAACAGCAACAACGTGACAATAACAACCACAAACAGTTACATAATTGGAAGACTTTAGTGCATGAAGTGCGCAGTTATGGTCAGGTAAGGAATTTGCGAACGCTCACCGCAGTCGTGAGCCTCGTGAATTTCCTGAGAATGGTTCGATTGATTTATTTGGACCATTTCGGAGTTTCATTAGATTCACAACAAATGTGGTCTCAAGGCAATTTTCACAACAGCAGCCAGATCCGACTTGCACAGGGAAATATATAGTGAATTCAGATTTGATTCATTTGTAAACTGATGTGTAAACATGATTTATAAATCTGACCTCTGGAAAATTCTGCTGGTCTTGAGGGGAAGGGGCCCTGTTGGTTTGAAGACCCTCACAAGATGACCGGCTTTGTGCTACTGCAATGTTATGGCCTACAGAAATAAGAGGGAGACTGCTGAATTCACAGGCTGTAAAAAGACACACTATAGAAGAGCAATAAACCAAAAAAGACTATTACTAAAAAAAAAAAAAAAGGTACATACAATAAAATTAATGGGAAGTTAAGTGGAAGGAAACCATTTGGAAGAAAATGGTACACAAGACCCAGGGATAACCACTCCATCTAGAGCAGTGGTTCTTAACCTTTTTTGAGGTACCGAACCCCCCAGTTTCATATGCGCATTCACCGAAACCAACCCCCCCCCCCCCCCCCCCCCAAAAAACCACCCCCAACTCTTCTCTCTTTTTA
>NW_015113102.1:204128-209873 GCF_001443285.1 Poecilia latipinna | reverse complement strand
TTGAGGTACCGAACCCCCCAGTTTCATATGCCCATCACCGAAACAAACCCCCCCCCCCCGCAACACAGAAAATACTTTGCAGTATTCTGATTTATTAATGTAATTATATTAGCTGTGTTACCACCCCCACGGCACTAGAGGCAACCCCGAAAAGATGCGACTAAGGAGCAGATTTACACTATAGAATTTGGTAAAAATGGTGAGCTTTGCTGAAGTAATTAAAGACACAAGTTCAAATCCATGCTGAGAGTGGAACTCCTTCAATCAGTGCTCCTCTGCAGCTCTGATTGGCTAAGCAATGTAAAGTGATCCTCTGCAGCGAGTGATGGCAAAGCGGGGCGTCATCACGATTTTACACAAGTGTGTCTTTACCTCCGCGGCAGAGGCTCCGCCGAACCCCTGAGACCGACTCACCGAACCCCTGGGGTTCGATCGAACCCAGGTTAAGAACCACTGATCTAGAGAATGTTAAAGCAAAGCTCATTCTGCTTGTAGCTTTGATCGTTTGTTTTTTGTCCTAATTACTTTGGGTTTTGATTAGATCAGCCTTGTTTTTATTTGACTTTAATTCAGTCTGGTGTTAGTTATTTTAGTTAGCTCATGTTGTTTCTTGTGTTCACTGGTTCTTTGGTACGATGAGACGTATGTTTTCCCAGCTCCCCTGTGTCCCTCTCTCCCTCAGCCTGCCTTCTCCTCTACCGTCACAGCTGCACTCGGTTAGTAATCAGTCCCAGTCCAACAATAAAACTCCCAGTATTTAACCAACTCTTCTGGCTTGGTGGTTTAGCAGGCACACCATAAACAGAGGCTACAGTCTTTGATGCAGCTGTCCCGGGTTCAATTCCTCGTCCTGGGTCATTTATAGAAGTTCTCCCCTTCTCTCTCTGTCTACCTACTAATGAATAAGACAAAAACCTTAAATAGAACAAATGGTTGCATGTTCTCAAAGTCAGATGTGATATTCTATGATTATTGCCTCAACCGGTTATTTGGGCGTCAACACTGCCTTCGGTTTTGGAATATATACTATAAAGAAGTTTTGTTCTCCATGCCGTTTCCCATATAGTGAGCGATCACTATATGGGATTGTGGTGAAGTTTGCATGTGAGTTCTAAAATATGACTTTCATAATTTGGCTCAAAATCGATTGCTGCAGATATTTGATCAGAGCAGGTTTGGGAAATTTTGCGAAATCTCTCGAGGAAAAAAAGTGAGTTCAGAGTAAAGAAACATGGCCGACTGGGAAGTAGTAATGTCCATAGTTTGTGGACTATGTTTAGCAGAATAATAGTAAAAGTTGTGTCTGACGTCCACCTTACCTTTTCTGGTTCACCACAAAACAATCCATCACTCTGAATATCCGCAATTCTAGACCGGAATGGTTCTGACTTCCTTTCTAGTAAATCAGATCAGCCTTAACACTCCGTACATGGCAGGAATATCTCTTTAGATTATCTTAGAAGCCGTGTCGACAATCAGGGCATCTTCAAGCTTGTCGGAAGGCGAAAACTGGGACAAAAATTGTCATAAAATCTTTGCCCTGTGAATTATGTGAATCAGATTTGGCACAACAAGCAGGTATTAAATAAAGAAGACATAAAGAATTATGAGGTTAATTACTGATAATCCCCATCAAAGTTTATTTTGAGTTTATCTTCATTATTTCTTTCTCTTTAGCTTGTCATACTGTATTGTAAAACACATCAATCACTTTGTTTTTCTTTCTTTGTACTGTCTTCACTGCTTGCTCCACCATATCCACTGTTAAAGGCAATTCTGGCGGATAAAAACAGTTTGATTAAGGCAATTATTGGATAGATTTGACATACCAAATCATTGATGACTGGTGAATACCACACAAAGTTTTTTTTTTCTTCCATTTTTTATGTCGTGGGAAAAAAAAAAAAAATCAAAGATTAGCCTGGGGCATTTTTTATTTTTTTTCTTTCTTCTGGTAATAGCATTAAAACCCATTCAGTTTTACTTTTTTTTTTTTTTTTGTTTGTTTATTTTTTGGGCGTATGAGGGAGGGTTACCACATGAGACCACGATCATCGAGTCTAAAATCTGGCATCTCAAGGGCCAGACTCTCATCCGTTTTGGCTTTCATCTCCCTGCTCTGCTCTTTATTTCCTCTCCTGCGGTTCCTTCGGGACGGAGCTTCCACCTCTCATTTCTTTAATTATGCTTTTTATTTCCAATACGCCCCGAGCAAGTTTTCCCAAGTCCATTTCTCCTGACGTAAAATGTGAAAATAAACTCCTCCTTAATGGGAAATGTTAACTATTGTTCTGTTTAATTAAGAAATCTGAGAAATCCAGCTGTAAAAAAAGGATCAGGTAATTTGTTAAAACGTAATTACATTTCAGAACGCATGTTTACCGTAGTGAGCCGTTCAAAGCAGGGTAATTTATGAAGCAACACTGCCATATATTGGTTGAATTTTGTATTAGCGGAAGTGACCTTGTGAGTTCAAAACGTAACTTTATTTAGGAAGACATCTGTTCTGCGGTCAGGCTTCGTTACGCCTCCGTTGTGTTTCAGCAGATCTCGCAAACATCTCATTTTTTCCAGTTGCATCTAAAGTAAAATGCGAAAACAATTTATGCTGTTAGCTTTTACTTATTATTAGCCGGTGTGCTTCACACCAGCTAAGTATATTCAGGAGAGCACAGTCTAAGGTACAGAAATAACAGTCCAAGCTCACAACACGCCAGCTAAGTGCGGCTAACGTGATAGCACCAGTTTCATCGACAGGAACACCATTCCTGTCAACAATATCGGACAAAGCCTCTTCGTAAACCCGATCACATCCCTCCTATTCGTCAGCATGATTTTTTAACCCTAAATCTTGTTCACAAAGCTCTGAAGGGATTTAAATGTTAGCAGAACTCAATCAGAACAGCTACCGCAGCTAGCTTTGGTTTTTTTGTATTGGGGAATAGTTTTCAAACTTCAAGTAGCGGCAACCTTTCACTGTATGTCACTGTCTGTCAACCTTTCACGATATGGAATTGCAAAAGATGTATTTAGAAGTTAGCTAAAAAAATTTGTGTTAATTTTTGCGCATTTTTCAATGGCTTTGCCCGCAAATAATAAATTTCGATGCGCTAACGCTAAGCCAGATTGTGGCTGATGGCTGGTTTCGACTCAAAGTAATAATAATAATTAAAACCATTGAAGAAAAAAATTACTTGCCTAGCATGGCAAACATCTCATCCATGTGGAAACAAATTCTGAATGTTTGCTTTGGTCGCTTCCCTTCGTTGGAAACACCAAAACATTTAACACTATTAAATTTGCGGTGCAGTGAGCGGCCATTCAGACAAACTGACTCTAGTCCCATCCACTTTACGCACGCAAGAAAACTGCACTCTCAATGTCTAGGCTTGAAAATGTGAACATCATCTGCAAAAAAGAGAAAAAAGAGATGCTATACTTAGAACCCCAAATCATACACCCTTCTGTATTTGAGATAATCTTGACTTTGTGTCAAGAATGTGGCCAAAACTCTTGCTTCGGTCATGCAGGGATAGGATTTCCCCCAAAAGCATTCGTAGCACTGCAGCCTCCAACCACATCATCCACAAGATGCTAATTTCTGCAAACTATTAATAATAATAATAAAAAAACAAACACATCTGCAGTTTGTGAAAAGAAAAGAGCAACTTGCCCATATTTAACGTCTGATCAATAAAAGTTTAAACAGAACTGAAACCATGCAGTGAGAAGGAATGTAAAAAAAAATAAATAAAACAAACTCTCATTTTACATATATAAATCTGATGCAACATTTTCAGTGAGAGTTTACGCTTCTGTTACAATAATGTATTTTACTTCTTTTTTTTTTTTTTTTTGGACAGAGGTGGCGCTATATTGCCTCCACTACAATGGCCCTTACTTTCCAAAGCCAGCAGTGGTCAAATGCTTAAAAGAAAGAAGTTTCTTTCAGAGTTCTCATATATTCCTTGAAGATTTGGAAACCTTTTTCTGATTTTAAACTGAGGTCTGCACAACATGCACTGTTTGCTAAGATATATTTAGAACGTTTCCAGATTAAAAAAAAAAAGGGCTTACGTTTGAGCATCAGTGTCCCACTGCTATTTCTTGAAGTAGGACATCTCCGTTGGAATTAATACTAAGAAAGACATTATGATTCATTTTGATGCTCCGGACTACCTCGTGCTGGAACCAGGATGCGGTCCAAAATTGGCATTCATTAGGGAGCGCATGTCGACATGGCAGATGCAGCGTCCTCTCAGGCCCCTCGCCTGATTAAGACGGCCGAGTCTGAAACGTAAAAAGCGGCTCCGGGGAACAGTATAAGTCGGCTGCTGACTAAGGCCTTCAGCTTTAAGGAGCTGCTTTGGAAGATGCATTAATTTACACTCCTTCAGAGGCAGCTCATGAGCAGGTGAGTACATTCATCATGAAATACTTCCCCTATTTCTTTTTCTTTCTTTCTTTTTTTTTAATTAACAGTGCAAACTGCATGTCAGCATGTCTTTGTTTCAGGTTGCTAGATTATCAAGCTCAGCTGGAGTCTGGGGCTGTTGTTTTATCGCAGGAAATGCCACCGGGGCGGCCGCTGCCGTTTACTGTTTTTGCGTCGTCCCAATTCATTCCAGACAACTGATGACAAAAATTGATCAGGTTTGTTTGTGAAAATTAGTTCAACGCTGTCTGCGGGGCACTACTCCAAGGATGACGAAGCGGGGATGTGGCTCCAAATGATAAAGTGGTTTTTCCCTTCTGTCGGACGGAAGTGGTCGCTCCGCAGCGTTACGTGCTTTATGGAAGTTGAGGATCAGAGGAGGCATGCGACTAAGTCTGCTTAAATTAGAATCAATCATCCTAAATTGTGGTTTCAGAGCTCCACGGCGTTTTTCCTGTAGAAACTGACTCGGACTCTTTCATTTCTATCTTCACGGTCTCTACGGCTCTGCCGCCATGGTTTACGATCCTTTTTTGCTCTTATGCTGGTAAAAGAGTTTCAATACATTCCTCTCACGAAAGTTCAACCTTCTATCGTTTGATCTCCCAAATGCTTTTGAATAATTTCCTTAAGATTTAGACTCATTTACCATGTTGTTCTGGAGAAGATGACAGAAACTAGCAAAAATACGCCCGCTTTGACAAATCAAATGTGACAAATAAATGATTTGTTGTTGTTAATGTAGTTGATGTAGGTAATGAGGTGAGTTCCTCATCGCATCACCACTTCAAAACTGAAAATCAGTCATGGTGCTCTGCAGTCAAGATGGTTGATGTAATGAACGAATTGGACCGATCTCACTTCTGATCCCTGAGGAACCCCTTTGAGTACAGTGAGGATAACAGATGAGATGATGTCAGATTTCACATTCTAACCCTCATTTCCTGATAGGCAAGGCAAAGGGGATTTATTGGTATTGCACATTTTTTAGCAACAGGGAAAATTAAAGTGCGTTACATGTTTAATAAAAAGGAAACAAAAACTAAGCAAAAACTTAATATTTCACTGGGAAAGCAAAGGAAAAGCAACGACAGGTTAAAAAAAAGCAGACTATGATTCATGATGTTCCTTTTGAACAAGGGCGGCTCTAAACACGAGGGAGATGAAAAACAACTCAGGTTTTCAGTATTTTTGCAGATTTTTGGAAGTTTGCTCCATACTAGAGGATCATAAAAACTGAATTCTGCTTCTTCATTTTTTGGATCTGATTCTGGGTGGTAGAGCTGAACCTGAACACTTGAATGGTCTGG
>NW_015113102.1:167422-200975 GCF_001443285.1 Poecilia latipinna | reverse complement strand
CTTCAAACAAAGTGTTACAATGTCTTTTAGGGGGTAGAAGGCCGACTTTGTAACTGTCTCTATGTGTCTCTGGAGGTTCAAGTCTGAGTCCATCACTACATCCTCTCCAGATCTTGTTAGTCAGTATTGACTAGTTTTCACTTTAAAAAAAAATATGATCTGTGTTGTCAAAAGCTTTGACGATAGGGAAGTTTTTTATTTTATTTTTTTAAAAACAACTTCGGAGAGTTCTGTGTTGTCTAGTGCCTCAATAAAGTCCAGCACAACTTTTGAAACCAGGTTTACAAATCAATTCTGCATACAGGAATGTTTTTCTCTTCCCTTGGCTACAATACACAAAACCATTGTTTGAGAGCAACTGTGCAAAAAGAACCAGATGAACTGACCAAAACTGTCAACAGCATGAAAGAAAAGTAAGAGAATATATCACTTCCAGTCTCTAACAACACTACTCCTACTACCGCCATCCCTCCCCGTTTCCACCTGTTGTTTGTCCTGCACTGTGACTTGACTTTTGTCTGACAATAAAAGACGAGGAAGCTGAGCATCGATCCACCCCGCAGGGGGGCCATGATACGGGAAGAGCTCCCCCAGCAGCAGTACCCCTTCATGTGCAGGAGCACCAGAGTGGGAGTCTGTGAATTGGATTTTATTTCAGTGTGTGTTTGTTCGTGTGCGAATTTTGATCTTGTTGTTGTCTGCACTTGCCCGCATCTCGTCGATCTGTAGGTGGCTGAATGCGCTACGAAGCCGTCTTTTTCATGCTTTTTCATGTAACTGTATAACTCCAGGCACTTTGAGTTGCATATGGAATTGTGATTGGGTTATTGGTGCTTTGGGATTCTGTTGACGTATGCGGGTGAATGCTTAAATCTGCACACTTGAAAATCTTTTAGACTTTCTCGCTGTGCTTTTTACAGAAGTGCATATGTGTTTTTTTTGTTTTTTTTTTTCTTTTCCCGTCCATTTGCCCGTACGTGCAGCAGATTATAGACTTTCACCCATCACCAAGCACACATCACCCACAGG
This sequence comes from Poecilia latipinna, assembly GCF_001443285.1. Lineage (NCBI taxonomy): Eukaryota > Metazoa > Chordata > Actinopteri > Cyprinodontiformes > Poeciliidae > Poecilia > Poecilia latipinna. The sequence continues at coordinate 199,946 of NW_015113102.1, read as the reverse complement.
CTCTCTTACTCACACTGGCTTCCTTGCGCAGTTTAGCTGGTGAAAACTCACGACTTTTCCCTGCTCTGTCAAGACTAATCATACCGTAGCAGACACATCCAGGAACATCCTCTCTCTCTCAAAAAGAATCATGTATCTCCATCACAAATTTCTCCTCAGTGAACCCTCTGTCCTAAATATATCTACAAACACAACAGCTGAATACTGATTTAATTGTAATATTGACAACCAAAAGTGAAAGAAAAGATGAAAACGAGGCTACAACAATGAAAAGTGATGTTTTAATCACTGCAAGCATATTAAGAAAAATATTAGCAACCGCGATATGTGGGTAAAGTTGCGTCTGCACATGTATCTAATTCTGAAAAACTAAAAATAAAAAGACAGATCGGATCTTAAAGTAACGTCAACAAGTAAATAGAACCTGATAGTAACGCTTTTTCTCCACATTTTAAGACACTTTTACATCTGGATTTACGGGAGAGCATCTATCAAATTGGTCCAAAACAAACATAACTTTTTCAGAGAGTGCTGTGAACTTAGATTATTCCATTCTCCAGCTTTAAAATTATACTTTTATAATCAAATGTTGCTTATTTTCTTTTCACTTTGCTGCCCATAAAAAAAAAAAAAAAAAACCATAATTATTTTTGTTTCCATAATAGTTGGGGATTCTTAAACTCAACATAACAGAGCTCAATTTCAGCTTGAATAACTTTGGCAAAAAAACAAAAAAATCTAGTTATCTGACTTTCTAAAACAGAGTTTTTCTCCAGCTATTTGTTCTATGAAACCCATCTGGTTTTGAGTCTTTGTGATCAATCGGAGTTATTTTTACATTACCTATGCGGTAGTCTGTGCAGTGGGCTTCATGCAACGTTTTGTTTCAGCGCTTTTGTTGCTTCAAGCAAATACCGACAAAATATTAATTCATGAGTGAAAATCAGAACAACTGACTCATGTTGCGCACACAAAGACAGAAGTCGGAGAATTCGATTACAGCACCACTCATACACTGACTAACACATCCCTCATCAAGTCTTTGTCACAGACATGAACTTTAATGAGAAAAGTTTGGTGTAAATCTGAAGAAGAAAGTGAATGCCGTTATACGATTTCCAAAGCAAGTTAACTTGACAGATTTCTTTTAGTTTGACAGTCAGGGATTGTGATTCCTTCGGCATTCATAGTGCATTAGATGTGTGGTTTGTTGGTGTAATATTAGTTTAATAGAAATTATTATACACTCATAAAACCTGCTTAATGGGGTTATAGACTCTGCCTGAAATGATGCTTGATGGAATTAATCCGCTTCTTGCCGAGCATCAAACTCAGTAAATTAGAGTTGGAACGTTTACTATATACCAACGCAGCCTAAACTGATGTCTGTTTCACAATCGATTGAATTGACCGCAGACAGAGACTTGCTTGATGATGTAATCTTAGTCCAAATAGTAATCAGTCAGTGTCTGTCCTAATCAGGCCGTATCCTGCCCATAGGCTGACTTCAGGAACTTTTCCTTCTACCTTATCTTCTTCACTTCCCCTTGTCTGCCTGCCAGACTGGGGGAAAAAAAAAAAAAAAAAGAGCAGTCGTCTAGGAAAATATCTCTGCAGGATACTGAGACACACAGAAAACAACGCCACAATGCTACGCAGTCTTTATTTGGTTTATTTGGTTCTCCAGCCCAGTATTTACACTTCACCAGCGGCAGCTTGCTACACTTTAAGCTGATCTTTGCGTCTGATGGTGCAGTCATCACTTTTGGTTCTTAGTATTGACACAGGCTCTCCCTCTGTTTCCTTGTCAGAGACCAGGGAGGTGGCTTGGTTAAGCTTACCCTCACACACGGCTTTGTGTGTGTGTGTGTGTGTGTGTGTGTGTGTGTGTGTGTGTGTGTGTTTCCATTCGAAACCCGCTTGACCTCTTCTTCGCTCCTGAACAGAAAACAAAACTTCAGCATGTGAAAAGTAGTGCGCCTGATTCCTGTGGCAAATTATAAGCGACAGAAAAATATATTTTCATGACTTACTTTTTAAAATTATTTTACTGCGGATGTTCACGGAATAGCAAATATGTCGTTGGTGTTCTAAAGCAAAGTATGTTTCTTTGTTGATGTGATCCCAGTGGGACGCCTGTTTCCCCCAGTGTTCCTCACGCTGCGCATCAAAATCATTGAAAGATGTGCATTAATTAAATCACTGATAACAAGTCCGCTGGGAGATATTGACGGCGACAAATAATTTAGGATTCTCTCAAAAAAAAAACTTTAAAAAAAGAAGAAAAAAATAGCATCCTGCTAGTCTTAAAGTTTTTTTTTCTCTTCAAATGAGCTACTTTCAATTCAGTAAACACAAAACTATCTTGGCTCCTGAAAACATCAGTGTCATCAAAGATCACGAGAGATTTTGCAATAACATTTCTAACAATGAAGGCTGTTTGGTTGCTGCTTTAGACTGTTATCATTGACACGGTGAGTGCTGTAAAACTGGTGTTTGAGACATTTATTTATTCCTTTTTTTTCCCCCCATGTGTCCAGTTTGGCTACTGCAGTCATACCACGTTGATAAGCAGGTTGCCTGCGTGGGCCACTGCAGCTTTGCTCTATACAAAACGATATCTCAACATGGACTCCGGACAACGTGAGCGACTTTATTAAATTAAGACAAATCAATCACTGTGGACAGACTGCGTTGATGGAATAGGAACTCGTGTTTGGATGACCTTCAACCGTGTGGATTACTTGTGTGGGCGGGTGCGTAGTAGGTGCGTGTGTGTGTGTGTGTGTTTGTGAATTTTGTCACCTGGAGGTGTAGAGCTGTTGAAATAGTGTGAAGGGCAGAAAGCCTGCAACTCTCAGCGCCCAAGACTGGCAAAGGTCAGGCAGCCTGGGCTCCTGAAGGTCGCAGCAGCCCCAGGCAGACAGATACCTGGACGGGTCGGTGCTGAAGCACAGGAGCAGCAGCCCCCAGGCCAGAGAGGCACAGGAAAAGATACAGAGCACCGAACCCCCCCCCCCCCCCAAAACCAGCAGCACTGCTGTCACGTTCTGAAGTTCAGGCCAAACTGGAAGCCCCGTCCACCTCCTTGTCTTAGAACGACTCGGCTAATAAAAGATTTCACAGGCGCTGGGGAAAGCCTCCAACATTTTTTTTTTTTACACAGTTTCTGTGGCACAGGACAATAAATGTGATGTGATTTAAGATGAAAACAATATAAACAACTGACCCAAGCAATGCAGCAGGAGTGAAGGCAGAGCAGGAGCTAACGTTAAGCACAGTATTGTCTGCGTAAAGGATCTTGATTGCTGAGTCGTCGGCTCCAATTAGTTGATTTAGTTGATTTTTCGCTGTGGTGTTTTGACACAACAATGCTTTCAGTGGCACAATGTGTGGAACTCATATTCATTTATCTTTTGTGTTTTTTTTTATTTTTTATTTTTTTTATTTTGACACAAGATGCTCATAGATAGGTGGGTTAAAGCCATGCTTGTTGCACTGTTAGCATTTTGCATGTTAGCAATCAGAAGATTAAAACTGTGACAGTGTAACAAACCACTTTGAGAATATCACAACTAAACGCTAAAGTTAGCCTGGTGCTAGATTCATTGCACGTAGGGTATAATATAAGGTATAAGATTTCAAGCTTCTATTTTTGCATTTTAATGATTTTAATGGTGTACAGATTAAGAAAACCCAAAATTCAGTGTCTTGGAAAGTTAAAATACCACATTAGACCAATCAAAGATTAATGTTTTAAGCACCTGTGTGTGTTGATTTTATACAATATACGAGTTTCACTTTCTGAGATGACTGGCAGGAAATATTACACTTTTACACAGTATTCTAATACTGCCAGCTGTATCTATATAAGCTGTTAGTAGCTCAGCCAAGGCCGCTGCTTCTTGTTCTCATTGATGGAACAATTTAGCTTGTTTACTTTTACATTGACTAAGTGAACAACTGAAAAATGCTATTTGTAAAACTCAAGTGTGTTGTACTGATGGGACAAGAAACGTACTGGGAGAATGATCGCTACTTTTAATTAAGATTGTTACTGAACAACGCTTGGTTATTAGACTTTTGAGCATCTCTATTGAAGTGACATATTTACTCTGCTCATGTTGGTCTTTGGATCATTGCAGAGTGGGTTTAAGTGCTCCTAAGGTCAGATCAGGAAACCAGCGAACAACAACATAAATAAAGTGCTCAGCTTGGATAGGCCATCTTATCTGTTTCTCACACCGCCTCTGCCTCCTCCACGGTGATCATTGGTTCTATTGATGGGTAGAGAGTGTCTCTGTGCATCAATATGATCTTCAGTGAGAACCCTTCTATCGATTATGCGGTCTGAAAAATAAGGTTTCTGGATAAAAGAGGAAAGGAAGAAGTTCTCTGACGAGACTAACGATGGTTCCCTCGAGTATACTTTTTGATTCTTTGGTTCCTCTCTTTTTCATTATTATTTTTTATTTATTTTCTAAAAAACAGAATAAGGAAGGTACCTGAAACGCCTTGTAGGATTTTGTTTTTTGATGAGTTTGGTACATTTGTTCTACACAGACTGAAAATGTTAGGAATTAATATATTTTTGCTGCCGTTTGATCTTTGGCATAGTGCAACTTCACAAAGGTGTAAATGTGAGGCAATCCTAGTTTATCCTTAGTTGGTCCAGTAGGCATCGTCAAATGTCTCTGGCCAATTTTGTAGCTTCTCAGCATTTCTGTTCAGAGTCATTGAGACAATGAAATCTCATCAAACCAACCTTGATGCTGAAAAACAGTAACAACCTTACCAAACTGACTGTAAAATATTAATTTCCGTAGTTTTTCTGACACGGGAACACAGGATCTACAAAACTCCTAATGATTGAAAAAGCTCCATGCTCTGGAAGAGGAACATTTCTGTCAGTAAATATTTTCCACGATCTTCACAAAGCTCTGACCTGACATGTGCAAACAAATCTATTTGCAATACTGCATGCTCGCAATGAGCAGGGATGTCACGCCGAGATATTCATGTTTGAATGCAGAGTTTTCATTATTGAGATATTTAAATGAGGCGGTGTAAGTACAACGTTCCCTCAGGTGATCTTAGGCTATTTTCTGCTCGTAATTTTCTCAGTATTTGATGATTGATAGACTTGTAACGTCACAGCTGCCTAACGGCTTAAAATGGGATCCATTTTATTTTATTTGTTTTTTAAATATGCAAGAACTAAACCACTATAATGGTTTAACCATGATTGTGCTTTGTAAACAGTCGTAGTGTTGGCTCGTTCGAATTGAAAACTTGCATTCATTTAAATTTTTAGGAAAATGGAAGCTAACGTTCTAAAGCTGTTTTATTGATTTGTTTTTGTTTGTTTGTTTTGATAAAGTCAAAAATGGCTGCCCAGAATGAAAACCAGCATTGGCAGATGTAGTGAAGGCAGCCAAGGGCAGGAAAAGAAACAAACAAACCAAACAAAGAACACGAGTGAAGATTAGACTTGAGAGGCTGAGAGCTGGACAAAAAATAATAAAAAAAAAATAATGAAAAGACGGATGCTGATTTAACCTTGTTGCTTTTGAGTGGTAAGTAAAACCCAATTAGCTCACTTGTTCTGAGCTGTGTCATGTTTGCTTCGCTAGTCTCCGTCTGCGGAGCTCTCAAAGTGTGGCTCTATTATCGGGTGAAAGATGACAATGATTTCAGCAGCACTCAGCGGCGGTTGATTCCTGTAATAAAACCACCGAATGCAACTTTCACGAGGTTGGTACATTCCTGTTATGTAAATGATCAAAAGCTCGAAAATATAAGTCGGAGCCCCGTCATTATCGCCTCTTCCCTTGCAGATAAAGCCTCTCTCTGAGCTACCTCGCCTTTTAGACTCCCCTGTAAATTACAGCTTGTCTCATGTAGAAACACTTGGTCCAATTTTTTATTTTTTTATTTTTTGCAAATTGTACTTCAAAATCTTTGGAAACTTGTAGCTTTTGTCAAGGTTTTTCATCTGATGCTGGAGGGAGAGAGGAGGGGAAATAACCGGTGGTCTGACGACGCCGTGTTTAATCAAAGGCAGCTGTAAGTGACGTGCACGGTGCGTTGCCATGGTGAGGACCTGCTTGTCAGTTTAATTTTCATAGTTCAAATCAGGTTCAAAAACTTGCGCTTGCCAGTTTCTGATAAGGAACGCAAGCCTAGGATTTAAAACGCCACCTTGAATGGTAAAGTAAGACCCTACAATTAGATGGCATTAGTCACTTCTCCATTTACTACCGTTTAAGTAAAGATTTTTATGTAGAGCAAGATGTTCAGTTGAAAAGGAAGATTTTATTTCCTTGTCCCATGTTCACAATGATTGCTTGGCATTTAGACATGACGATTTTTAGATTTGAACGCTTCACAGAGACTCACATAAGACATATAAGCCTTTCAGTAGAGTTGAAATATGTGGAAAAAATCGTCTTGCAATCATAAAAGTTTGGGGTTTGATTCCAGCTTCCTTGCGTGATGGATTGGTTATTCCCTTTCCAAGGCTTTTAATTGGCTCACGGTTTTTGTAAGTATGTTTGTGACTGGGTGAACGTGGCTGTAACTAAAAAAAAGCACTAAATGTTGAGCCCATTTCCTGCTACTGGCATTTTACTGCACTGGACCAAAGTGTAGTGTAGAAGAAGAAAATAAAAACCTTTAAAAAAAAAACATTTCAAGCAAAGACAAGACATACAATTTTAAAAAATCATGAAAACATAAAGCAAACAATGCTGTAACACATAAAACAGACTAAAATAAATGTAAAATTTCACATGGTGTCAAAGGTCAGTGCAAAGAGTTTTCAAGAGTTTTTGTCTGGTGAAGTAGGATTGAGGTTTAGAATCAAATGAAAAAGACAAAGTTTAGGATGAATTCTGCAGTCAATGTGCAGCCGAGGGAGTTGTGGCGAAATGGATGAAATGTGCTCATATTTACGTCTCCCACTCTAAAATGCATCCAGGAGCATTTTCTACCTTCTGAAGTTAAGCCATGGAGGGTTTAGTAACCCCTGTTTAAAATGCATTGCAGCTTTAGTGGTGATAAGGATGTGGATTACGGTCTCAACGCGCTTCCTAGAGAGAAGGGGCTTTATTTGGTCCGGCTGCCTCCATTAGTAAAGATCGATCTGAGTGCTGGTCTAATCCAGTCTAATCTAACTGAAAATCATTACACTTTAGCAATAATTTAGCAGATGTCGCACTTTTGTTTTTGAAAATTTAACAGTCGTCAGTATGGAAAAAAGTGAAACAAGACTGCACTGTTCTGTTGCAGTATGAAACAAAGTGGAGAATATTAGAGAGGAAAGAGCAGTGGGCCTAAAACAGAGCTTTGTGGGACTCCACATGATCCAGTGCTGTGTCCGTGACGTAACCACTGTCAAGTACAGCAACCAAATCCAAACGTAGGGTAACAGAATCCTCACGTTATCAAAATTTTGTTGCATGTCTATAAGATTTTCTATAAGAAATGATGAGATTTCTGTCTTTATTTTTCTAATCTGACAATATTCTACACGAGTTTCAACCCTTCTGGAGCCAACGTGTCGGTGACGATCAAGTCAAAGTTGCAGTACCGTAATTTCGCCACATTTTGCGCTATCTGAAAAAGTCCAGCGGTTTCTGAAAGGGGGCGACGTTGCCCTTTCCAGCCCATGTCGGGTTACAATCTGAGGTGCACTCTCTTCATAGACGGTAAATTGCAAAAATAACTCGCTAGATATTGACATTTCCAGTTGTTATGGATAAACGGGCAAATGTTTATTTACTCACACGACATTTAAAGAACTTTGTACAATTAAAATAAGCAAAAATATCCAAATGGAGATTTGAAACTTAGGGCTAAAATGGCTAACTAAGACAAATAGAAATCAATAATTTGAAAGAAAAACAAATCGGTTGGATAGGAATACAAATTATGACTTTGTCTTGTTAGCCAGTATGCTAAGCTAAACCCAAAACCCAGGGATCGGTCCATGTTTGAACCCGGACAGCTAAGTAACTCAAACAGGCTCCACTTGGAAAGTGCAAACATTTTTTTTTTCGTTTTTCTTTTACTGTTGATTATTTCAGGTGCAGCTATACATTTAGGTTAAGTTTATGAAACTGGAATATTAAAATGGCCGTATGGACTTAAGTTGCCTGAAACACAGGTGTAAACTCCCAACGCCAAGCTGTCGGCAACCGCAGGAAGAAGTGAGGAGAAAAGGGAGAGGAGATTAGCCGAGACGGAGAGGATTGACGAGAAGGAAGAGAGAGCTGGAGGGGTGAATTGAGGGAAGAGAGAAGAGGAGGGAAAGAACACGGACGGCACGGTAGATACAAAAAGAAAGGGGAGGAGGAGGAAGGGGAGCGGAGCAAACGCTGAAATAGAGCAACTGCAGCAGTACTGTTAATTGAGAGGGAGAAGAGATACAGCAGAAAGGAGGAAGAGCAGTGCAGGGAAAGCTTCCAAGAAACGCACAGAAAAGAACAACGTCTGCTGCTTTTCACACCGCTCCTTTTAATCGCATCTTTCATTCCCTTTTATCTGTGTCCTTAGTGAACTTGTTTCTGCAGCATTAATTAACATATACAGGCAATGGAGAATCAATACGTGTGGCCTATCGATGCTAAAGACGGTTTCTAACGGGACAGTTTGTCTGCTTTCTAAATACCCGTCAACAAATATGTGTAATTGTGTACGCGAACGTGAAGGTTGTCATAAATTACTTAAACACATGCTTAAGTTTAGTTTCATCAATTTGATTCAATGAAAAATCATTTCTCAATACCTTTGCGTGTTCTTTGTAGAGGGCTGAATGGCGTTTTGCCTAATGCAGTTTTATTTGTGCAGTAATTTCTCATGGTGATTTAGTCAAGGTGAAAAAAAAAGAATAAAATCACAGTTTTATAATCAAAATATACTTTAAGGAAAAAAAAATGTGGAAATGTAAGTATGCAATCGAGAGTCGGCATAAGCTACATTTTAATTGACTTGAGCTTGTAAAGCAGACACACAATTTTTACTACATTTGCATGATTATTAAGTTTTTGGCTGCATATTTATTTGCTTTAAACATTGCATTTGTACACACATCATTTTTAACCATTGTCTAGCAACCAATAAATATGTTAGTGTGTTAACAATGTCGATGTGTGTGTGTGTGCGCATGCATACAGGGTGTGTGCTGCTTTGTGCTGCAGCTGTTAGACAGGGTTATGTCCTTTAAAGGGAGGAGAATGATACACTGTGTGTTTGCACTCAATTGCTTTGCAGTTATCTCTGCCAAAGACTTTTCCTTCTCTTGCTTGTTATTGATTAGTGTCATTTTGGCATACACAGCACTGCAGCCGATAATTAGTTCACTCTACTAAGCTAACATCTTTCTGCTAAATGTTTTCCTATTAATGGCTCAGTGGAGAGAGGATGTTGGCTTATGTGCTCTAATCCAGGATTTAAGGAACATTTAAATGCTTCGCTTTCTTTCAAATTATTAATTCTGGCGGATTTAAAAAAAAAAATATACCAGAAGAATAAGATTTTCAGAGCAGGATGGTTTAAAATGTTACTCCAGCAAACCAGACCACATGGAAACAGAGAAATTATGTCGTTAGAGGAAACCATAATATTCCTCAATAATGTCAGAGAACCCTGATTATCCCATAACACCCATCATGAGTAGCTTTAGCTTCAATAGCTCTCAGAAAAATAACGCTCCATCATTGCCAGGCTTGCTTTTGTTTTTTTGTTTTTTTTTTTGCACAGATTCTCCTGCAAACATTTCCAACAATTTCTACTCAGATAGAGCGAATAATAACGACGTCATAAAGAAGATTACTCCTTTATGACTGTGCTGATCCAGAATCACTCAGGATGCAAAATGCTTGAGATTGAAAACGAAGACAAAGGGATTACTTGTTTTTTGTTGTTGTTGTTTTTGTTTTTCTTTGGCTAACAATTATCGGACCACTTGAAGACACTCAAAAAGGTCTGAAAGTTAATTCTCAGACGTCAAAAGTGAAATTTTACTGGGACTCTAATCCTTCGATCACAATGTACACACACTCTAACCCACTTCCTGACATCTAGAACTGTGTGAAATTCATTCGTAAATCTGTCAAGACACACAGAAAGACAGGGAACAGATTGGGTTTTGGTGCATTAATCATGTACAATGTCTTAAAGAACTAGACTTGTTCCATACAATTCTAAAAAAAAACATTTGCTAGCCGTAGCACTGTTTTAGAGTTGAACTGAGGTTAAATGAATAAATAACAATTCTTGTACACTTGGTGCTGCAGCACAGCCAGCAACTACAAGAAGTTGGAAAAGCAGCACTTTAAAACTAACAGCATGCTTACTGCCCATTATATTGTGGCAAAGGGTCTGTCTTCAGTATCAGTTGTGTGACAGTAGAAATCATATTAAAAGTCCCTACAAACAGAACAATTTTAACACCATGACTCTTGATTATTAAGAAAAGCATATACCTTGAAAAAAAAAGATCAAAATACCTGATCAGACATACATAATGCATCATTTGGAAGATTAAAGCAGAACAACACTCGTTGGAGCTTCTAATCCTAACATCTGAAGGGTAATTGCGCGTATGTTAGCCTGCTGTTAGCCTGCTATCAGTGGATCGTGATGTGTGGCGTTTGATTGCTCTGTCGTTAATCTTACTTTTCTCTCCCATCCTGTGGATTTTATATATTTACGCGTGGAGGCTGGGAGAGGGAGGGATGGGGGAGGTGGAAAAAAAATTGTTTCGTTGAGTATACAAATGATGCCGCTGTGAGGAATTGTTACTCGCCTCAGTGTATAAATTTTTTGTCTGTTCATTTTGTTAAATTTGTAATGTATTGCTTGTAATACACAGTCCACATCATCTCTCATCTCTGCAGAAGGCTTCTCTTTTTTCCCCTCCTCCCTGGGAAGGCTGAGGCAAATCATCAGTAATGTATCGTAGATGGTGGAGATACTGCATCACTGAGAGTTTTCACCAAATACTCAACGCCTTCGCTGAGCATATTTATTTCCTGCTTGGTATTCCAAACAAATGAAACAACTTGTGGAGAGCTTCAGAGTGATTTGCATTTATTTTATTTTCCCTTCCTTTGGAGTGATGCCATCTCTGCATTACAGTGCTTGAGTGCTTTGAGGATGCATCCTATATACTTTGACGACAAAAACGGAAAGCGATGGAATATTACAACAGCTCTAGCAATTGAATTATTAGATACATCTTTGGTGGTCGGCATTGTTTTTGAGACGCGCTTCCTGCATTTGAAACCTTTGTTGACAAAAACAAAATTCCTGACAAACTGCTGACTGTGGCTGTTCGATACACACAGAGCGCCGGCGTTGCCGACACCGATGGGAACCGCGTGGAGAGGTGTAAGGGGAGGCGGTTTATGCAAGGGGGCGATGCTAAGGCGGGAACTGCTAGTAACGACGCAGCCCTGCGTCTCCAACGCCGAACCATGGATTCGTTCACGCCAAGTTTATGTGCAGCGGCTATTGATCTGTATTACCAGATCGGTAGCCTTCAAATTAAAAGCTGCATCATATGAACTTCTTCCTGTTGTTTCCATGATGAGGGGGTTTGAGTTTGAAAATGTTTCTCCATCGTGCCTGCTGCTAGCATGCGCTTGCTCTAAATGAAAATCAGCACTTTCTTCTTTGATTTCCAATTTTGACTTCCAATGATTCACTTCCTGCTAAAGAGCCCCCTGGTGGTTGAAGAAAAATCCACAGAAAAGCTGCACCGGGCTGTGAGCCGCATGGTTCACAACGTGGGGGAAAAGTAGCGGCTTAAAGTCCGAAAAATACAGTAGTTTTATTCTGTGGTTCTGGTTTCTTTTTCTACCATTTCCTGCATATTGTTCTTAATCAGGTCAGCTCAATGCCCTGATTGATGTATTTTTCTACTTTTTTTAAGAAGTGCACGTTTTTGTGGAACAAGGAGCAATGTCGTATTTATCTAACTTGTTTGCTGCTGTTTTAAGTGAATTGTTTTACTGATTGTAGCACTTTGAGATTTCTATAAATGTAGTGTGCATTATATTAAAAATGTATTATTATTAATAACTTAACTCTGCTGCACACCTTAATAATACCTGTGGCAATAATGGTTTTCTTAACATTTATGTTTTCAAATGTAGGTTGTGCTTCACTGTTGGAAAAATTGAGTCATAAAATGTTTATTTCATGTGTTTGTTTTTATATTTTCCAATTAATAAATGTATTTCACCCTCCCGTCCATGTATCCCAACAAATAAGCCGCCTGTTTTCACAGTTATTGCAGTGGATCTTCTCCAGACACATCTTCAACATATATTTCAACACCAACAATAAAAGGTAATGAGGCTGAAAGACAGTATAGTTAAAAACGCAGCTTGTTGCTCGTATTCTGCTTCGCTGTGTTTTACCGCTCAGTGAGCGCGACGGCACTTTTTGCTTTGTGTGGCCAAATTTGAAACACCAGCTAATTTACCAGTTCAAAAGTGATGATTGTAAATTAAAGAACAGATGACTACTCCTTTGTTTTGTCTAATTACAGCAGACATGCTCATAGCAGCACTTTTATTGGTTAAAATTCAGACATAATAAGCATATTTTCCAGTGAAAAATAAATAACCTCATGATGTTTCCATCAAGTATTGATTTCTGAACTCTTCCTGAGTTAAAACATCAGTATTGTTGTTTCTAAATGAATATCAACTGGTTTTCTTTGCGTTATTTGAGGTCTAAAAGCTCTGAATCTTTTTCGTTATTTTGTCAGTAGTTCATAGAATAAAAGGAACAATGTTGATTTTGCTCAAACATAGACCTATAAAAAGTAAAAATAAGAGAAACTGATCATTTTCAGTCGACTCTTAATTTTTCAGAGCTGTATATATGATTTATTTAATTTAACTTCATTTCAACCAAAGGTATATGTAAGAATAGTCAAACACCAAAAAGTCACCTTGTTTACTCATTAAACAGGCATAAATCAAAATCCTTGCAGAAAAAAGAAAAACCTACAACACTCTACTAAAACGTTAATGACACTTCTTGTTGCTATTTTCCAGTTTCTTACATTGATTGGAGGGAAGTTTGCCTCTCTGTGAGACATTCATTGGATTCTTTCATGTACAGCAACTGGTACAGTATATTGTTAGGAGCAAAATTGTATCACTAATTCTAATATCTCTTATTTCACCTGCTCCTATAAGAGCGTTATAATAACATTACACATTGTGTTTACGTCCTAAGATAATGCAACACGCTTTAACTGTTAAAGAAAAAAAACATGTTTACTTTTAAAAGTGTGACAGAAATGAAGACAAACTGCCGCTGCACCTCAGTTTTGTTGTTTTTTTTAATAAACACCCTTTTCTTTTCCGCATCGTTACGCAATCTCACTCTGTTTACATTTAACGGTGGGAGAAGAGCTGATCCCCTATATTTTCTCCAGATACACTTTAATTATTTATGCCAGTCTTCGACATTCAGTGGCTTTAAGTTCACAGAATATAAAAAGTCTTAAAGTTAGGACGCATTGGTGAAAATTTAGCATATACATTTACAGATGTAGATTCATAAATTTACCCTTTAAGTTCGCGGGATGCGAGAATAAACACTTTGCAAGTACTAATAAGACTTATTAGCAACTGAAGCAAGTGTTACCACTTCAACTTAATGAACGCCGACAACTCTGAAGAAAATGACAGACTTCGCCGCTCACAATCCTCTTTTTTTTTTTACCTTCTGGAAATGAGAACTTAAGGCGTGTTTCCCTCATATAAGCTCAAACACTCCTGCACACAAAACACACACTGTAGCTCTCAGAATAGCTGCGAGAAGGTGTACAGTGATGACAGACAGAGGATGAATGACCCGGTGGAGTTTCACTGAGCTGACATTTCGATAATTACATGCCAATCTCGCGCTTTCATTTCCTCCTCCGACATACACAAACTTGCCAGAACACACTGCTGCTCTACTGGACGTATCTGGACGGCTGCGAGAAACGCAATGTGCACGCAAACACAATTAGAGGAACGCTGTGATGAACGCGTTCCTCGTTGCACACAAGGAAACTTGCGTTCAGCACGTTTTGGGTTGTAAAATAAAGGTTTTGGAGCCACACACACACACATACACACGGACGCACATACAGAGACCGGACGCGTTTTCCGCAATGCGTCTTTTCAAATTCCTTACTGTGTTCATTTAGAGGTCTCATCAAACTTTAACCACGCGGCATACAGAGCTTCAAATGGAATAAAGCACAACAGTCAGTTAAACTGGGACCACAAACACACACATACTGGGGTGAGGAGGGAAAAGCTGGTGCTGCAAACACACACACTGCAACACCAACTCACTGGTTTCCTTTGCTCTAGAAACCCGAAAACTGTAAACACACGGTTTACAGTTCACAGTCGGTCTGTTGCTCAATGTCAGCAACTGGTATCAAAGGCCAGCATATCGAGTCCTGAATATTGCGTATCGATTTGCGCTTGTCGATTTGGATATGTCAGTGTTTGCTCGTGTTGTGTTCAGTCATTAAAAACGACTTGCTGCTTGTTCGCTTTACAATCTTTAGTATTGAGTTTTACATTTTTTGCTGTGTTTTTGAAAGGCTTTCTCTCTCCCTAGTTGTCTTTTTTCGCCCTCTCCCTCCCTCACAGCTGCAGCACATCCAGGTAATCAGACACACCTGTTCATCATCCGGTGCTCGGCCTCCTCAGTGTGTTTTCTCCAAACGTCTCGCCGTTTTTGTCTGTTACCGTCTTCTGTGTTACTGGATGTAAGTCTCTTTCTCATTTAAGATGTTTGTTGCTTTAGGATTATGGCTGTGCATCGTGTACAGATCATGACATGTTGGTCAGTCTTTTGGTCTTTCTAGGATCCCTTACTTCTGTTATTCTATTACAGTTGATTTGGTTACTGGGTTTTTTCTTCCTTTCCGTTTTGTCCTGGATTGGATTTTAGTTTTGGTCATTTTATTTCTGACTCTTTTTTTCGCTGTGCGAACATAGTGCTCTCAATCGATTAAAAAATTTAATCAGCTTCAGCTGATTGATCACTATGCTGAACTTTCTAAGCTTGAAATGTAAATGTGCACATTGTTTAAGAAAATGTTTTATTGTCTCAAATTTTCCCTCTGTCTTTCCATTTTCTAGAAGGTTTAAAATAAGTCATTTTGTTTCAAATGTTAATTTAGAAATATTAACTGCAGACAGCTTGTGCTTCAGTGGAAAGAAAACTCGATGTTGCATCGTTGTTGAATAGTTGATCGCTTCTGTGAAGTAGGCAGCCCTCCATGGGAGACAGGGTTTCAGGATCAAAATAGGCACTGCAATTAATCTGGATTACATATTAAACGCATTAGACTTTGTAGATTAATTGCATGTGTTCGTTGGTTGCAGTTGATGGTCGCAGTAAGAAAGTTTTTGGGTCAGTTTGTATCGTCCAGTTGTCGATCCATTTTACACCAACTTTGGCCACTGACTCTTCGTAGTCATTGTCAATAAACCTCAACCTACTTGATGTTACTCTAATAAACAATATCTACCAGCCGTAGACCCCCAGAGGGAACATTTATTTTTATAACTTTAACTTTTTGTACTTCCTCGGGGCATCGCAGTGCTGCTGCTTTTAGCACTGCTGTCTCTCGGCCCTGTCCTGGCGCCGACGCTCTACCCAGCGTCCAAAAACATTTATATTAGGCTAAGTGGTCTCTCTACATCGCCCTCGGGGCAACTTTTTTTTTTCTCCTTTTTTTTTTTTGCATCTGTGGTTGTTTGTCCTGTGTGTCTCTCGGTTGCCTTGTGTTAGACTAGTGAGATGTGCAGGGTGTCCCCTAACTTTCGCCCGGTTGCTACTGGAGATCGGTACCAGCTTGAAGGCAAAAAAACAGGTCAGCGAATCGGTGGATTTTCTTCCTTAGCAGCTTTTTTATTTCTAATTAGTAAAGATTGTTCACTCATTGTTTGCCAGCTTGCATGCTCAAATGTGGGTCATCTAATTAACTACTAGTTAATACACTTTTTATCTTATTTATTGCATCTCTAATGAAAAATTGTAAACACTAAAAAGCATTTTGATTCGTAAGAGTTTTATAGGGTATTCTTAAAACCTCTTAAGGCATGTCACGCGAATTAAGACAATAAAAGCAGCATGTAAGCTCCAGTGATTTCTATATTCTTTGACGCCGCCGTTTCAATGGCTCCATCACTGAGACTCTGCCTTTTTGACCCCCCCGTCTTATTAAGGGCACAGATGAGATGAAGTGCCCCCAAACCTGCACAGCCATAGGAGATTTCCTCTCTGATGCTCAGCCAATAGTCTATCTGTAAGACATTAAAGGGCCGTCTCATTAATCACCGCTAGAATCACTCACCCTGAGGGTGTCTCATGGTTTTATTGATACCCGTCTCTTTAGTGGGCCGTTGCCCCCCCACAGCACCCGTCTGAGACTCCTGGTGGAGTATATGATTGGTTGTCCCAGAGGTGAAGGCGGACATCCATTGGCTGTCGTGATCAATGCGAGTTGTCTCAGAAAATGAATGACAGTCCTTTCGTGTCGACTCAGATTCGCTCGCTCGTTCCAGCGTCCTGGCTCAAACGTAGCAGCCGGGAGACGTGAGATCCGAGGTACGTCTCTGTGTCTTAACATCACAGGGGTTTTATTAACAAGGGCATTGCTAACAATGTGACTCTGCATCTTTATGAACAAACGACTCGATTGTTTGCGAACTTTGCTAAAGAAGTGAAATATTCCTTTTACTTTTTTTGGAGGGGGGGTTAACGGTACGGTTCGGCAGATCTCAATGACATTTAGTCAGATTTTGTTTTTTTCCCCCTTGACCAAAAAATTAATCATGGCTGTGCCAACATCCGGCACAGAGCGGCGACGTCTAGTATTATTTAGGCCTAAATTCAAAATGAGCAGATGACTAACTATGGGTATATTTTTCAAAATTTGCCATAGATATAAGTTTCTTATAATTTCTCTGAATCTTGAGGTTGTTGACGTGAACTAAAAAAAAAAAAACTAGACTCAAGGTCAGAGCAGCATATTTGAATAAATGTTTTTAATCACAAATAAATCTATTCCTACTCTGAATCGTTTTGACATGCCAGGTCACATGGCCTTGGAGAGGAGGTGAACAATAGTGTCTTCACCCATTAGGTGTGTGTGTGTGTGTGTGTGTGTGTGTGTGCGTTCTGTTATGCAGCAGCGTCTCGAGGGGAAATCTGACAGAAGTGTCTCTGCTACATTTTACTGTCATACAATACTCTTCTCTTCTAATTGTTTTACTTTTCTTTGTTTTAGTTCCTCGTTGTTTTGGCATTTAGTATTTTTGTTGATCCACTTCATTCAGACCTGCTCTGTTGCCCTTTGGCCTTTTTAGGTGCGTTTAGGACATTTACATTTAAAGAAGACAGAGCAAAACAATCTAAGGCACTGCACAGAAAATTGTACTCAAGTAAGAGAATCACTACTAGAAACTAATTTTACTCAGGTAAAGGCGAAAAAGTATCCTTCCAAGAAATGATTTAAGTAAAACAATATGTATTTTGCAAAAATGCTCAGTAACCGATCATAACATCTGGTTTAATATTTCGACATGTCATCAACCAGACAAAAATGTAAGGTTTTGTGCAAATTCTGGTCATTTAAGGAATAAAATGAAGAAAAAAAACAACTAATTCAGGCAGAAAATAACTTTATATTTTTCTTAAAAAAGAAAGAAAAGAAACTTCTTAACCTAATACTTTGGCTAGCTAGAGTACATACACCTTATATAAGGACAGGATAAAGTGCTTCAAGAGATAAAATATGGTGTTCGGATCTACAAATAGCACAGCAGGCTCAGCGAATAGAAAATAAAATTAGAACAACAAAGGTTGTGTAAGAACAAGAAGTCTCACTTGAACATAAATTGTAGGTCTGTGTCTTATGCATTTTTTGCTAACGTCTTTTTTTTCTTTTCCAGTGACGTTACTCACAGCAGGTAGAAATTTTATTCAAGTAAAAGTTATGATGCGCCATTTTAACATTACTCAAGTAAAAATAAATGTATGTTGTAGTAAAACTACAAATGGCTGAATCCTTTTTCCCTACCAAATCATATTTTACATTCACTTGCCTGCCTCGTCTCCTATCAGAAACAAAGTTGTAGGTTAAAGGAAAAAAAAAAAAAACATTTCTAAGTCTGCCAGGGGTGTGAATATTTAATTTATTTATTTTTGTAATGAATGGATTTTGGTTGAAGAAATTCATCTTGTTGTTCTATTATTTATGATTTACTTTTGATGAATCCTGCAAGTTCCAGAGAAATAGTAAGTGAACCGGCAGGGTTGAATTTAAACATCTTGAAACGTGCGCGTCCTGTTTGCAATCTGATGTAAAACTAACAGAGTTTCAGATCAGCATCCTGCTGGTATGATGGTCTGGAGCTGCTGCAGGACAGAAACCAGGGGTTTTGCTCTCTAGCAGAAAATCCTAAAGGAGAGAAAGTCCAGCCATCAGTTTTTAACCTTGAACTCAAGTTCTGTTTAATTATGCAGCTGGATGATGACGGTCGGACATTCACCAGGAAATCCACCTGTTTGTGATTTAAAAAATGTAAAAAAAATGTCTTAGTCTGGTGGCTGCTGCAAATGGCTTAAAAAGTTATTTGATTTTGGATGGAAAGTTGTTTTCACAGGGTCATGTTTGCTTGCAATGTTTGTTTTTTTCTTTCCCCAAATCAATCATTTGTAAACTTGGATTATTTTATACATTCAAACGTGATAAAAGAAGCTCGATGTGACGTGTATGTAAGGGCAAATCTGCAGCATAATTTCTGTATGTATTACAAAGAAAAACATTAAAATTTTACAGTACAGAAAAACATGTAGAATATGTGTACAGAGTCACAGGCACTATGATTAACTTACTAATACTATTCATACTTTAAAAAATGTCTATCGTGTACATCTGTAATATTTGTCGATCAGAGAAATGGTTTTAATTTAGACCATGATTGGCTTTGACTACAGTTTGCAGATTTTGTGTTGTATCATAAAATTAAAGTGGCTATTATGTATTTTCCAGGCACATTGTGACATTTTACAGAATAATCCAGGAACTATATTAGATTGAGTTGTTATAAAAATGCCGTGCATAACTTTAAAAAAAAATTTGACTTCGTAATTTGACGCCTTGAAATTGAAATTGGTCTCTTTCTCTTCAAGAAGCTCAGACTCTTCCCAACACACATGCATTTCCACCAACTGTCACTAGGCTGGAGAAGCAGCGCGGGGGGCAGTGTGGTGCTCTGTGGGGCAGACGCTCAGCTGGAGCCTGCAGCTCTGAGGAGGAGCTTTGTGGAAATGGGCGGGGCTTTGTGGGAGCAAACGCTTAGCCAATTCCTAGAGTGTTTTTGATGAGGGAATAACATTATAACATGATATAAACCTACAAAAAAAACATCTATTTTATATTTACACTTTAATAAAAACATTTTGAACCAGCCTTTTAGTCTGACACCACCCTCATCTGCTCCCATAACGTGTTTAAAGTGTTTACCCATACCGAAATGAATGCTATTTATTTAAAAATAAAAACACTTCATCAGTTTGCAGTTACTTTTATGCCACTGCTGCTGGATCTGCTTCAAGGATATTTTGACTCTAGTTGGTGAGCATTTCCATTCATTCCTCACTCTCATCTGAAATGTCACATTTGTAAAAGCGCAAATACTCCTGTCTGCAGTTTGTGTTGGATGGGAGCTTACAAGCGTGCATCTGTTTGCCTACTCCCACCTCCCACACCTCACACCCCACTTTACCCACCGCCCTCCGCCTCGTATCAAATGTCACATCTGCCTGTTTAAATGGCACTGACTTCACTTAACACAGAGACGCTGTTGGGTCCTGCTTCTACTTTAACACAATTGTCGGTGAGCGTTGGGAGAGACATTACACACACACACGCAGATTCACGCAAAAGTGCTGACATGCACACACACGTGGCAGAAGCCTCTGACAGCCTCTCTGCTCTCGTCTTTTCTGTGACGCAGAGAAAACTCTGCATGTCCGTCTTTGGTAAAGCTGAAGTCCACTTGGTCTAAAAGTGAGCATCTCTAAAAGTTGCTTAAGTCTCCATCAAAATCAATACCGGGAATTGTTCTCTTGAATCCGCAGGGGAAGTTACAATATAGAAGTGTGTGTTTGTGTGTGTGTGGGACGTGATATCGTGTTCACAAAGTAAGAGCGAGGAGAGAAAGCTTGCTGGATCCAGTAATGGATTCCAATTCTAGCTTCTCCTCCAATATCCCGTCTCTTAACCTCTCCTGCTTTTAGACTCACAGACTAATCTCAATTCCATCCTTTTTTTTCTTTTATTCTTATCCTGGTTCTTCCTTTTCCTCCTCTTTGTTTGACCTGCAGATGTCTAATGAACAGTTACTTGGGGGGGGAGAGAAGTCTGTCCTCCTCGGAGGCTCCTTTCACGTCAGGATTAAGAAATTCAAGCACATTACAAGTCTCCGTTTATCAGGACCTATTGTGGATGTTTCAAGGACAAAGAGCAACGATTTCCATTACGGGACACTTTTAAGAAAATAACAGCCCTCTAATTCATCACTCGTCATGGGTCCCTTTAGGATTTTGTATGTAGAGTGGGCCTAATGGATCCTACAGTAATCAAATGGTGCCTAAATGTGTCCGGTGGGGAAAGGTGTGTGTGTGTTTTTAGTGCAAGATATACAGCTGAAGAAGAACGGATCTCCAGTTGTTTCCACGTTAATCAAATAGAAAAGATGTATGCGTGTTTGTTTGACGTTTAATTTGTTATAATTGGTATTCTGTATTCATGTTTGACAATTTTTTTTTCCAGAAAAAAATTAGCCATCTGCTATTTCTTTTTTTTTTTTTGTTGTTGTTGTTGCTTTTGTTAGAGGGAAAGGGTTATTGCGACTTTGTAGAGGAGATCTCTGGATTTCAGTTTCCAAGGTGGTTTCTTCATTGTATTGAAAATCTGACTAGACAAGTGGCATTAGTTATATTTATTGAAAACTATACTAAATATTTGCTCACATTTCATGTTCTTATCCAAATATATTTATTTGTATTTTAACAATGAATCGTCTTAATTTTTTGCTTAAAACATCGCACACTTCTCCGTTTACAAAGACAGCAATATTTATTAGGACTTTTTTTTTTTTAGTTAACTGATTTGAATTTAATATTCTTGGTTGTGTAACCTTTGGCCAATGGGTGAGGCTCTGAACTGTAACACAATAACAAAAAGTATCTGTCCTAAATGTGAATTGAATGTGGAAATCCAACAAGTAATAAAAACTAATTCAATAAATTCAACTGTTGCAGTAAAGCCATGTCGTTGGGGGCAGGGGGGCAATAATAATGGAAAAATGTCATAGTTGTATTTTTATATGTATGCAGGATTCATTCAACAATGATTGATTTAACCACTATTGTAACTCCGTACAACCTGCATGTTTTCTGACACAGTATAGGGAACCCGACTGGAGTTTGTCCTCCCAGCAGCTTCACACACCAATTAAGTGCAATGATGACAAGCGTCTGTCAGCCATCAGGACCTTAAGCCTGCCATCATCCGAGTCCGGAGTCGTCGTCTTGTCACTGCGGAACGATCAGAGCGACAGCCTTTAAGGATTTCCTATCGAGCCTTCCCTCATTGGCTCCAGAGGAATGTGAGAGCAATGCTTTGAGCGTCCTCTAGGCCTGCCTCAGAAACGGTACATGTTGCCTTCTTAAGCTGAAAATAAAAATCAATGTGTCAAGACTTACTGGAAGGAGGCTGGAGAAATGGCTTCCCAGAATCTAATTCCCCATGTCCTAATGCGGTGCCTGAAGTTAGTGTGGTTGTAAACGGGGGGGGTAGGCTTTTTTTCTTCTTTGTTTTGTGGGCAGTAAATGCAGAGTTCAGGCATGGAGGTTGCCGTAGCCGTTTACCGGCTCTTCTTTCTTTCTGTGTCCTATTTAAATGCAATTTAGCAATAAATCCCCCCACAGTACGGAGTCTGAGGTCCATCAGCTACCCAAGGTGTTATCAGGATAAATAGGACATCTTTACATCCTGGCCTCCTCCCTCGTACGGTCTGTGACACGTTTGCGGCAAAAATAGAAGAAGTGTTCATTTGTGAATGGTGGGTCGCGTTTTGCATTGTCACCCGGCTCAGCGAAGGGTTTCCCTCTGAGCTGTGTGATCAAGGTCACAGCTACTACAAGCCTGTCCTGTACTCCCACGTTTCCAGTTTGACCCAGGTCCAGATGTCTCTCTCTGCTGGACGTCCTCGTAACCAGCCATTGTTGTTGGTTATGAACATGGTAAGCACTGGATGGTGACGGGACAGACGCTGTGTGGTAGATGGACAGTCAGCAGGATGTCCTAGAAAGTGGAACGCCTCGCAGTACTAAACTTACTAATATTTAAAAAAAACAAAAACAAAACAAGACTGCCTCTTTAAATTCTGGAGTTCAACATATTTTGCATTTAAGATTTCTGGGATGTACTTAATTTTTTGCAAGTAATCATGGGATCCATGTATCTGTATGCTTGTTTTTAAATCATTCTAGACTCTAGAAGATTTAAAGCTGCAGTGTGTAATTTTTATGAAAAAAACATAGTTTTTGACATGTTTGAAATTGTAATGATGATATGACAGAATTTGTGCTCAGTGCTCCCAGTACTAACTGTCTCTATCAAAGACAACCAATCAGAGCCAGGAGGAGGAGTGTCTTAGCGTTGTCAATCACTCTCGTGCTTACCCCTTCCCCTTGCTCTCTACTACGCTACAACATAGCAATGCTAAGGCTAGTTAGCATAGCTCCTGATGATGGCAGATAAACGGTTTTCCGGAGATAAGTTGTTTCTCCGCTATTAGCACATTGAGCTAGTGGTGTTGATGGATTGACATACTGCAGCTTTGAAAGGTCAGTTATGCATCTGTTGCCCCAGGTGTCAAATTCAGGGCCCGGGGGCCAAATCCAGCTAGAAGTTTCCATGTAGCCCTCTGGACTCTTGGGACACATAAGCAAAACCCTTAAGGTGACAGATGTTTTTTTAAATCATTTTTTAAATCAAAATCATAGCAGTTCTAGTCTGTATTCTGCGAAATTACATTAATGCCAAAAAAAGTTTAATATTATTTAATTTTAAGAAGTTCTTATGAGACATTTATTGATGTTTTAATAGATTGTTAAAGGGCTTAGTCAATGGATTCTGGCTTAAGTGACCCTCATGATATTAGCATGGCCCAAAAATGAAAATAAGTTTGAACCCTAAAGACCCTAAAAATGATGGATGACATACGTTTTTTTGTAACTTTTACTTATTTTTATTTTGTTTTTGTTTTTTTTTACCAACTTTAGCGTGTCTGATGTATGTGGATTGTGAAAGGTTTTTGGGAAACGTTAATTGAAGGTTCAGTCTCTATTATGGTGTGTTTTGAGTTTTTTGGTGCCAAATGACACATTTAGCTGAGTAAAACATCTAATTACTGTTTTGTACAAAATAAATTTTAAAGAAATAAAAAAAAAAAAAACAGAAACATCTAATGATTATGTTTTTAAATGTGTCTAAATAGAAATGTTAAAATTAAATTACCCTTTTGAGTTAATGGACTCTAAGTTGCTTTTTGCGTATGTAATTGATTCACCAATTCAACTTTTAGTGGCATTTTTTTCACAAAGTTTTCATCTCATCTGCAGCTCTGGTAACTAGCAATTTCGTAACAGGTTGCCAGCCACTCTGTATCCTTAAAAGGAGCGTTTCAAAAACCCCGTTTCATAACAGCTGTACTTTTTCAAGTTTTCTCCAAGTACCATGTGGAAATCTGGATGCTTTTGAAGAACTACGCCAGTTGACTTTCCTGTCGGCTGCATTTATTTGGATGCAAATTAAGGAAAGTAACCCATGGTTATTCATTTCCTCCACATGTTTTAAGTAAAACCTTCCAAGTTCAAAGCTGGAAAAATAAAACAGAAGATGGATGCACTGAAGTAAGAATCCCAAGAGGGAAAGATGGAGGTTACATGACTGCTATGGATTTAAAAGATAGTAAATGAACAGAACAGGACATAAACTGCACTTGTGCAAGTCTGTATCACAGTAAATGTTCCTAATGTACAACTATATGAACAATCTTTTAATTGTTACTGTTTGAATTCACAAAATGCAATGACATACATTAAGATTAGCTACTGTTAAGTAGCGTCTGAGGCAAAATTAAACATTTGTGTTATCTCAGTATTTTACCTACTTCGCTTTTCTTTTTTTTAAAAAACTGTTAATACCAACTCTCCTCAGAGTAAAAGTATGTTTACGAGTATTTGTACCTCAGATTGGGAACCATAGCTGAAAAGATGCTCCTTCATGCTTAAGACAAAGTAGTGGAACTTCACTGTTGTTTAGCTATTTTTACCAAATTTGTTTTTCAAATCCAGTTCCATAAGGCATCCGCACTTTGAAAATCAATGTTTTTTTTCACTGTATGACAAAATTAACTTTAGCTGACAAACTTCAAATTGGCTGTTTCTGTGTTGAATGAGTTTAATGAGGGAAAAGAAAAACTCATGCAAGCAAAGATTTGCTTTATCTTTGCTTCTAAAACATAAAGCAAAGAAAAAGGGCATCCTGACTTGCCCTTTGTGAAACCCAGTAGCTCAGTTCAGCACATCAAATCTTTCAAATGCTCATCGCAAAATGGGTTGGGAAAAAAAAAAAAACAACAACCTTGAATATTTAGAAACCATTCGCTTCAAGGACCTGAGTTATAATTTTTCTAGTTTCTACTTTTCTGCTCAGATTCTCGAGCTGTGCGCGTATGCCTTGAAAACTTATGAAAGGTCATGAAAATACTTCTATTCACTGTATTGACAGCGCTGTGCAATGGCAGAATTTGTAAGTTTAAAGCATATCAAGTGATGAATGTGTTTTGTTTTTTTTTTCTTTTCTTCAGAAAGCCCCACAGGCTTTCATTTGCACATCTCATCAAGAAGGTCAAACATTTAAAACAGCTTAAGGAGCGCACACAGCAGCTGCAGCTAGCATTGTGTTGTCGTCAAGGAAATTTTTTGAGAGCAGATGCTTGTGAAAACATATGGTGCATTCAAGACACACACACACACACCACACACACACACGGGCTGCACAGACGGGAACCATTGTTGTTGTTTTTTTTTATGATTTAGCAGACATTATATTGAATTACCCTAGCTATAAGCTTATTAGTCTAACCTGACCCAGTTCTGCACTGTGTCTTACCTTAACAAGGCTCAGTCCCTTCTCTGTACTCACTCTCTGCCTGTTCAGGGTCAGTGGGACAGGGGCCCGTCTCAGCTCGCACAACCATGGTAACATTCAACTTCCAGTTTACAATTAATCCAAAAATAAATGTCTTTAGCATTCAGCAGTTAATTTCTTGAAGTGGCAGTATTGTGTTTCCCAGGGATGCAGTGCCATTTTATTGCATGATAAAAAAAACTGTTACCTTCAGTTGTTATAAAAATGCATATGTCAAATAGGAGTTAAAAGAAATGTTACTTCTTGATTTAACAACTTGAAATTGGACCTCTGTCTCTTTAAGAAATTCCTGCTGTTTCTGAAGCTCCGCCTTCAGGAAGTCGTCAGAACATGGCTCCTCTATTAATCCTTTAGCAATGTTTTACCAGTGTAGTACTGAGAAGTAGCTCATATGATTAGTTTAACAGATGTGCCGTTCCACCAGGTGTTTGCTAATTTCTGCTGGCTAGTCTGAAAGAGCTGAACCAAAGTATCGACCTCCTCATTTAGATGATGTGGGATAAGGCTGAATTTGGAGGGGGGAGCAGCAGCTGTCGGCTTTCTCCGTGTCCACACAGCATAAATTGTTGTTATTCTCTGGTTAGCCCTAATAAGCATTTGCGTTATTTTATTTGTTGAGCCAACAACCTTTAGGAGTATGTCTCGCTTTGTAAATCCAAGGAATTTGCATCTTTCTTCTGCACAGCTTTATAAATAGTAAATTTAGACAAAAAAAAAAGCTACAAGACAAATTAGGAAACAAACAACTGGATGCATTTCTAATTTTATCTGAACGTTTCTTTTGTCTGGGTCTGGGATTCCCTTCCACGCTAAACCCAGCCTCCGGTTTAAGATCCCGTCTTTCACGCGATAAAAGCACAAGCTGCTTATAGAGATGAGCACCGATAGCCGCTGTACCATGTTGCGACACGGCAATGGCAGCAACAAGCAAGCACACACACACACACACACACACACACACACACACACCTACATGGATTTTCCTACTATTATGCAGCTCGAGGCCTCGCTGCAGTTTTGACATGGGCTGTTGTGATGTGCAACAGCATGCCAGCTAGCTAGGTGGGAGGATGTAGATGTGCTGCTGTACGCCTCAGTAGGACTGTAATCCATGACTCACATTGTGTCTGTGCGTGTGTGTGTGTGTGTGTGTGCGTGCGTATGTGTGTGTGAATTCGTGTCAGGAGAAACAAAAACCAGAGGCGAGTTCGGTTTTAGGTGAACCTGTTTCCAGTCATGCTTTCAGTGTAGAAATGTGCCTAAATGTCCAGCGCAATAACTATTAAAGCAAACAGAGTTCAAAGAGTCGAGGTGCATTCCCTGAATGTTTTACTCTCTGATTTCTCCAACGCTTGTTTAAATTTGATTTGCTTGGTGAATCTCTTCACTTGCATTTTTTATACAGGTTTTCCTCCCCAAGTCAAACTTTTAGAATCTGTATATATAGAGAGATTTTTTAGATTGTTCTCAGAAATAACACAGTATAAAGATCAAATATTGTTGAAGGTCAAGTTGAAACTATGACTTAAGAGAATCAGAAGCAGACAGTAATGCATGTAAGGGGGGGGGGGGGAGGGGTGAAGAGAGAGAGAGAAAGAGAAGAAAGGAATTCCTCAAAAAGATCAGAGCCAGGCTGAAGCTGCTGGTTGTGACTTGAATAGTAATAATCCCAAAGACACAAAAACAGAGTCAAGGGGCGGGTGGAGGGAGTTTGATTCAGTCCCTTAGTAACAACAGACAGAGGCAAAGACAGGGAAGGCACAGCAGATGAAATCCATTAATAGAAATATTATCTAATGATTGCAGTCGAGCTGCGCTGCCTCACCATGAGGCGTCGGGATCAGCGGCGCTAAATATGATCTTGGCTAACAGCAGCTCAAGGTATTGCAGTATCACTTCGCTGTGTTTGGTGAAATACACCGAAAGCACTGCGAGCACAGCTTACGTTCGGGACCCTGACGACTTGAAATAAGGCGGTGCGTGTTCGGAGAATGGAAACGTTTTGCTTAATGTAGCAGCAACCAGGGTGGTAATGGCTGCCGTTTAAGAGGGCCGTGGTGAACGAGAGAGAGGTTTTCATTGGGAGGGAAAAAATAGAGCAAGAGAAGCTTATCAGTTTCCTCTCAGCCAAACGTTTTATTTCATACAAATTGTGTTCATTTAGCATTTTTTTTAATGAATGTAACTTGAACGATCTGTCCAGATGCGTAGCCTTTGTAATGCGTAACCATGACAATCCTGATCACTAACTGGAAAGAAGATGCCAAACCCACAGATTTGTGCGTCGTGAGTTAAAAAAACCAAACGTTTTGAAAAATAAAAACGCTGTGCCCCTACAAAATAATAATAAAAACTACATGCTGCTCGTTTCCAAACCAAGCCAAAAATAACAGTAAAAAAAAAAATACAACCAACTTTAAAAAGGATACAACAGCAACAGAGGTTAATGTTTTGATGTCAGACAAACAGGGCAGTAATACTTGAACCCAAAGGACGGCTGCAGTTTCTGTCCTTTTGGTTCAGAAAGCGTGATATTGATTAAACTTTCTCTTTTCATCAATATATTGTAGCATTTCTTGACACTCGTTATGACTTGTTCCTCTTGAAAAGTCCGGTATTTTTGGTGTGTAGAGAAACAGGCATGCTGTGTTCCTCCTCTTTCTGGGATACTCCAGGCATTTTCCTTTTCCAGGGTACAAACTCTCTAGTCGAGTCTAGAAAGTATGCATGCAGAAGACAAAAGTCATCTCTTTTTTATCCCTTTCCAGCTGGCCTGGGCAGAACAAAACCGATTTCCGTAGTCAGTCAACAGCTCAGTGGACAATTGGAAAGGTGATTTCTTTACTGAAGGTATTCTTCCTTCCCCCCTGCCCCACATTTTCTCATGCAAATGAGGAATTTGACACGCCAAAGGATTCCTGTAAAGTGTTCATATGCATGTGTGTGTTTTGTTGTTGCCGGTTGCTCTGAGAGAGAGCTTCATCTGTGTGAAGACACACATTATTTAGCATGCTACCAAGTGAAGCAGAACATGGAAGAAATTTTAATCAAGGCTCTTGGTGAGCCTTTTGGTTTTGTTGAGGTGGCTGCATGCGCGTGTGTGCGTGTGCATGTGTGTGTGTGTGTGAGCATTTGAGCATAGATTATTGGAAAGGGTGTCTGGGGAATTGTGAAGAGACATCAGCTCTTCTCCCAACTCTTATGGAGAAGCAAATAGCCCTGACCCCGGAGTGGCTCCCTCTGAGTGGTTAGTCGGTAACCGTTGCCAGGTTTGTGTATCGGTGGGATGCTCTGATTTACCCACTAGAAGTCAGGTTTTACTTCCTGGCTTGTTTTGGTAGTTTGTATGTAAAGACTTTGATTTGCCTTGTAAAATGCGGTTGTTTTTTTTCATACATCGTGTCATGTGATAATTGCAGATGGGAAATTGCAGCTTTTTTAACAGTAATAATATCAGAATTAAAGCTACTCGTCAGATTTTTTTAGATGAAACTAGTTCAAACCAATTTTGACATAGTTTGTCTCCCTTAGCAACAACATTTAAGTATTTGAGTGACTTTTTTTATTTTATTTAGAAAATATAGCTCCAATGATCCAAGAATTAACCTTCAAACTCTTATGACATCACATAAGGCAACAAAGCAAAGTTGTATTTGTATTTTCTTGTTGTTTTGGCCTCTTTTATTGAGTTTTCAAGCAAATTCTTCCATCAGATGTATTTATTTGTATTTCATTAGGCTAAGTGTTACATGTCGTATGAGAGAAGTGCCTGGAGTTTTAGAAAATTTGACAACGATAACATGAGAGTAGGCTAGAAAAGCCAGATTTCTCTCTTAAAGATGATGGGGAAACTATTTAGTCTGGTTCCACAAAGATGTTTTTCAACCCTGAAAATTTTCATTCGAGAACTCGGCACGCCCTCTCTGCTCCAACCGCAAAGGATCCGAAAAACAGACAAACTTACAATAAATGCCGGCCTACCACTTAGCACCCATATGCAAAAACCTGCACTTCCATTATTTCAGTTCACAGCGAAGTGAGGAAGAACAAAACAAAACAAAACTCTGTATTCAGGTAAGTTGTTTGCTGCACTGCTTAGGAATTGATTTGTACCACCTACGGTTTTATAGTGTGTATTTTAAGTAAATACACACTAATTATTTTATTTTTTTTAATCAGTTCTTGTCTTCTTGGAATAGCAACACAGTAATGGTTCATTTCCTCTCTTGTAATAAAGACAGACCTTTCCAACATGCGCACGTCAAAAGTGCATGGTCAGCAATGAATTAATTTGAAGTTTTTCCTCGTTGATTTGAGAAATCACCCAAAGTTTAAACTCAGGTCAACCTATAATCATGCCACAGTGATTCTACAGTATGTAGTTCAAGTTTTTTTTATTATTTATAATTTTAAAAGTAATTTTATTCTTGCGTGCTTTACTAACTACACCAGTAACTGTTATACCAGTTACCGCTTCACCTTGTCAATTAGTGACTTAATTAGTACTTCACTTATTAGTTACTCCTTTGATCGACTACACAAAGTATTGTCACCCTGCCAGGTAAACTAAATTCAAAGTTTCACATTTTGGGGAGATAATACACAGCTCTAAATGTGAAAAAGAGCAACCTGTTGCTGGTGAGCAGTTTATTTTTTGTTTTTTGTCTAGGAAGTGGAGCACAGAGACTGAGTTGAGCTTGAGCACAACAGCATCTTCTCTGGCCTCTGCTCAGGTTGGAGAGTCGTTCATCTTACTTGACCCTGTCCCATCACAGTCCGGTGGCCAAACACCACAGCAGAGGACCGACTCGCCCGAGTATGAAAATCCACAAAATGTAGGGAAATCCTCCCCCTTTGCTACCGCCGTAACAGTAAACCCATTTCAGTTTTGTTGTTTAATCTCTAAAGACAGTTTTATAGCCCCTCTTTTTCAGCTGAGACATCTTCATTTGCTTGGACCCATCAAAGGCATTTTTTGTTCCCACGCATATATACACTGCGCCGATTCTTACGATCCTGTTCATCATTATTCCTGGGTTTTGCATCAGGCTGTCTGCAGTGACTTATCTATGACCGTTTCAAATGTAGGCTTTGTTAAAAAGAAAATAAAGCAACAAAAGAAACCACATTCACAGCTAATGTCAGCGTTATCTGCAAGTTCGTTATATCCATTGATGCTCCTGGCAGAGGAGAAGCCTTAGTGTAATAGTTCAGGTCAGGTGTCACAGGATCTTTGTGTTGTTTTCATTTAAATCGCTCGATGTGGAGCAGTGCAATACAATTTATTAGTCGTACAAGAGTGACCTCTATTATCTGCTACCGTAGCGCAGGATTATAACACGCAGAGCATCCATCTTTTTCAGATAGCCGCACACCTTGTCTCTGGTTTTCAAAGATTCATTCTCACGACTGACAGGGCACACTTTGACAAAGTAGAGACTTCAGCCAAAAAATAAAAAAAACAGCATAATTATTAAAATCAGAATGTATCAAGCTCAGCGAAGCTGGGTTGTTAATATTTCCTTTTGACGTGGATTTGGCTTCGTCGGTCCATCTTTATCACCCTAATGAGCACATGTGTTTTTTGGGGAGGGTCTTTTGCTTTAAAAAAAAACAAAAACATGATGAAAGTGGTTTTTCATCATTTTCGAATGCAAACTTTGTTTTGGCTCAGATAAACCTCGGCGCTCAACTCAGAGATTCACGTTTTTCACTTCGGCCTCTATGCGCAGGTTTTCCATCTGTCTATTTGAAAGAAAAGAAGAAGAAAATAGCTGAAAATGAAGAATAGTTACCAGGTTATTAGTGCAGTTTTGGTTGTTCTCTTGGTCTCAGAGTGAAACAATCCCAACTGGGACTGTGGATATTCCTACACCGTATTATTCTTTGTCTGACTTGGACTTTTCCTTATCAGCATTGTGTTCATAAGCCAACCTTTAAAAGGACTTTTTAATGAGAACATGGCAGAAAGTTAAGATATTCCTAGTGACACGATGTACACAAGAAAGAGAAGCACTTTTGGTGTGTCTTATGTCTTTAGTACATATTCACGAAAAATGTCTATAACTAACCTTTTTATTTAAAGGGGGGAAAACAGTGGCAGATTATGAGTTAACCAGTTGCTGTTTGAACATTCAAGCAGAAGAAAATCAGATGGTGTACAACCGTGCCAACGATCCACAGTCGAACCCAAGACACAATATTACCGTTGACCTTTATCAGTTTGTGTTCACAAGCCAGGATTTTAGCGCTGACATTGAATATTTATGAATGAAACTCAAGTAAGTTCTCTGTAGTAGAAAATGTTAGAATATTCCACCAAACTTTTCTTTTAAATCATCTGAATTCAGCTCTCATGAGATTGGTCGGCTGCTCTCACGGTGACCTCTACGTCGTCATAGAACAGGAGGGAAGGAGCTCCTTTGTGCTGAAGGCTATCTTTTCGTTGCTTTCCCCACCCCAAAGCTGATCACGATCAAAGCTGTCCTCGTTAACATCAAAGACGACTCCCTTTTCTTAACCGAAGCCAAATGGCAAGGTAATCCGTGCTGAGTGCCACAAAATCTTTGGCGCGTTGCAATCTGAAAACTTCACAACTACAGTTCGATCAAGACTTCTTTTCTCTTTGTTGGGGGAAACACCCACAAACGGTGGCAGCCTGCTGCTACAAGATCCAGAATCAATCGTTAGCTCGGGCAGACTTCAGAGACTCCTTGGACTCAGTTTTTTTTTTTTTCTCCCCTCACAAGGTCTTAGCATATTTTTAATCAATTTCTTACTTCTTCCCATCCAGACTCTTGTTAAACTAAGTTAACTGAGGGCAATATGAAAAAGATCACATAGTTTTTGAATGCAGGGCTTTGTAGCAGTCGTTCATAATATTTTGGTTAGAAAAGTAATCATTTATACATCCAGAGTTAAGCTAGCTCTGGTTTGCTGGGTAAGGCCTGTCCAGAAGTCACAAACACTTGAAATGATTGGACTTGTTTTTTTATGTGGCAGGTGTGAAACTGAATAAGCGAACACGGCACACACACTTACATTTATTATGCATTGATTCCTTCCTGCTACAGCGACGTAAAATACATTTTCTGGGCCAAATATTGTAAATAGCTCCTTAAATCCAACTTGTTACTTACCTAATTATGAATTTAACCGATACTTACAGGGAATGCTTTTTTGAGTTTGAAC
>NW_015113102.1:161061-162438 GCF_001443285.1 Poecilia latipinna | reverse complement strand
CAGTGATGGGCTACCTGAATCCAGGCTTCGAGGCTTGTACCGAGTAAAAAGGGGGCGTGTCCGATGAAGCCCCGCTTCGAGGCTTGTGTCGTCTTGCTGAAAACCACGTGACTGGCAACAAACGAGGCCTCGCATTGCATGGGTCACGTGACTGCTTCATTTTGCGTGTTGGTTTTCAAAATAAAAGCGCGATGAGCCTTGCTGTGTCATGGGTTGTTGTCCATTTGGTCACATCAGAGGAGGATTTGTCTTCAGTGGCCAAATAAAATGAACATTGACCAACATATTCGATGTGTATTGATGGCACTCATCAAAATGTAATGTTTGTTACTGGTTTTCTCAATTGTAGATTATGTTGTTTTTTTAATAACTATATTTTTGTGATTTTATGATGTAAATCTCTTTGAACTGCATTGTTGCTGAAACGTGCTACACAAATAAACTTGATTGTCTGAAATGGAGCCAGCAAGAGGAAAATCTGACATCGGAGAATACTTTGAGATGATCCTCACAATAAAATTCTTCTTAGATAACAATCATTAACCCTCCACCTCCCAATTCCTCACCTTCTGCAAAGTTCCACTATTATTTGTAGTCTGATTAGCAAAGATATATCAGTCTTGCACAGCAGAAAGATTGAAACTTGTTGCAGAACTAAAATTCAACATGTCGCCAAATATGAGGGATCAGAGCCAATTAGAAATCCAAGAAAAAGTGAACGCCCCAACAGACATTGCACTCTCAAGACATTAAAACATCAATTGTCTTTATTGTCAAATCCATCTA
Source organism: Poecilia latipinna (assembly GCF_001443285.1). Classification (NCBI taxonomy): domain Eukaryota; kingdom Metazoa; phylum Chordata; class Actinopteri; order Cyprinodontiformes; family Poeciliidae; genus Poecilia; species Poecilia latipinna. Next base: position 161,652 of record NW_015113102.1, on the reverse strand, counting down.
TGACATAAAAGAAAACCCGACACAACCACTAACGTTCAACATAAACCAGGATTAGATTGGTTACAAATAATTGTAATAATTAAAACATATGACAATTAAATATGGTTTCATTGATTATCCTGTTACTAAACATGAGTTTGATGAAAACTTTGTGACAATATTGCATTTAGTAATTTTTGGAAGTATGATCCAACTGAGTGACAAGGCTGTTACAGTTTCACCAGCAGATGTCACTATAGAGCAATGAATGAAGCATCGAGTAACGAACCTTTTTGCAAAGCAAAGGGCTGGAAAGGTTCATTGCTTCATGAGGCTTCATTTGCCCATCACTACTACAGAACACAACACCCGGTCTCTTTTAGCATGCTAAAAGAGACCGCTATGCTAGCTCTGTAACATATGGCCTGAACAGATTCTTCCTGGTTCTCTTAAAGGGCCAGCACGCCCACTTCAGCTAATGATAGAGCCAGAACAGCTGAAGATACATATCCTGGCAGATGAACACATGAGTCAGGAAAACATTTCAATAACTGTCCAAAGGAGATACTAACAATACAATTGGTATATTTTAAAATATACCAATATTGTTGT
>NW_015113102.1:117239-156620 GCF_001443285.1 Poecilia latipinna | reverse complement strand
TTTGAAAATGTTTGAATGTCTTTTCAACCCTCAAATAAGTGAAGACGTCTTATATCTATCTATAAGCTTTAAAGTGGGAGCAGCTAATAAACGCGCTCTCATTTTTGCTGGACCATCAGTACATTTCAATATTCTTTCAATAGTGCCAAGAGACACTCTTTAAAAGCTTTTTTTCCTCCTCCCCTGCCCCCCACCCCTCCTGCCCTGTCTACTTCTTCAGTTCACTGGATGCAAACTAAGGTCCTTTTCCATATTCTAGTTCATCCCAGCCAAGTGTGCAGGACAGAACTTGGCTCAATTCCACCTATGCCATCTCAGATGAACCCCTTGTCTAAGGATTATGTTGAAATCTGGGTTTTAAGTCAAAGTATAATTACTTCAGTCCTCGTGTGCCATGAGCGGTGGCGCTGTTTACTCACTCTGGCGAGCGTGTCGACGTGAAATTTCAATCTTGGAGGATGAAGGAGCAACAGATTGGAGAAACGGGGGTTTCGCGCCTCCTTCGCTGCCTCCTTGTTAACTCGCGCTCGGTCGACACTAACCTCTAACCCCCCGCCGTCTGTATTAATTATGCTACTGTGTGGATCAGGGAGGATTTATTAGATAGAGGGAGGCTTACAATCGCTGGCATTTTGCTTATTAATGATAATCACGATAATCCCCTTTTCTACTAGGCTGAGATTTATTGTCTAGGGACACGAGACCCGTGTTTACGCGGCTGGTGGTAAATCAATGTCAGGCTCGATTTTTAAAAAAAACATTTTTTCTTGTTGCGTTCAGTGCCCTTCTTTATTGTACCTTTTTAATACCGGACATTGTTGACCTCTTAGCACTGACTGACGTGAGTAGTTACATCTGTCGTTCTTCCTTTCCTGCTGGTAAAAACACCATCTCCCACCTGTAATACCTTCTGTTCCTTTCCCTTTTTTGGTCTTCTTGCGCCAATTCTTTTTTTTTTCCTTCTTCTTCTCCTCATTAACTTTGAGAAATGAAGCTTTTTAGCCATCAGACCTTGCAGTGTATTCAGGCTTTTTCCTTCAATTACACGCTCCTTTTATGAAGTGTTTTTTTTTCTTTTTTAAGATTCTTGTTTCTTTTTCTCTGTTCTGTATGGTCCCAGTCTTGCACTCTTTGCTTTTGCTCTAGCGGTTTGCCCGCTACGAATAGGTTTAAATAGTCTTGTTTTTCATGTATTTATAGTTTTGCTTGTGAATATTGCCTGTATTTTATCTACTTCTCTTACTCTAATTATCATCTCTTGTCTTTTTTCTAAATCTTTCTTTTTTCTCCCTCCACTCTGCTCCAGACGCCACTGCCTCTGGGCCAATCCTGCCTATTAGCATTAGAATACATTTACCTCATCCCACAAACCACTTATTATGGCTTTCTTCTTCTTCTTCTTTTTTTTTTCGAGCCCCGCGACACTTTCTGCCACCAGCCGCTACTTTTAATAAAACCCAGCTATAAACTCTTATGTTTTCATCAAACTCCCCTTCCTCCCTGCAGCATGTTACTGTGTTTACGAAGTACGTGGCAGCAGGCGATGCAAACTTTGATTTAATGATACCGCAGCTCAGTCCGTATTTTAGATCCGAGCACGTCTTTGGAAAGATGAAAAATAATGCAGATCAGGCATGACTGGACAAAAACGGCACCTCTCTGGAAATAACTCTTCTACAAAAGCAAAAGCGCGACAATAAAACAGTGGCGTCACACTCAGCAAATCGGCCAATCGCGTGAGAATAATTCAGTTAATTTACATGGCGACGCAATTATGTTTAACTTGGACAGGGCAGACGACACTAAAATGAAACGTGGTCAATGTAGCCAGCACATGATATGGACAATAATTAACTTTAATTAGCTTTCGTTAGTTTTTTTTTCCTCCTCATTTATTGAGGCGAGCTCAGGGAAGTCTGCTCTGTATGCTACATAAGTCAGAATCGAAGGAGAATCCTTTGGTATGCAAATGACGAGCGATAAAGAAATTCCAACCAAGACGAACAAAACGCCCTTGCACTTAAGTTAGGAGAGATGAGGGAGACCTTTTCAAATCACACAGACTCTATTGCCATTGAATAGTCATTTGAGATAATTTGCCGACTCAGCTTTTAAAGGACAAAGATGAGTATCGGCCTGGGGAAGGCACTTTTGAGTGTCGGATTTATAACATCTTGCTCTGAATACTCTTCTGTTCATTGTTTGCTTCATACTGTGAAGGTCTAATGGTTTTTAACTTTTGGTTTTAAGTTGTACAAATTCTCATAATCGCCTCTCTTTTCATGCTTTGCAACAGCTTTGATACGACGTCGTAAAATAAAAAGTTATAAAGGGAAAAAAACGAGACCCAATGTAACTGTATCAGCTTTTAATAAGCAGGATTTGCTTGTAGAGAAAACAAAACTTCTGACATGGTTTTGAAAGGTTATATCTGTAAATGTCGGTTATCGACCACGAGAACAACATTATCTTATCAACTATCCATGCTAACCAAAATCTTCAGGTCAGATTGGTCATTAGTTTCATTGGTTGTTGACTATTGTTAAAATAAATATCTCTTGTACTCTGGACACAGGAATGTGAAAATCTCCAAGATGTGATGACATTAAGTGTAAATGCTGCGTTTTCATTGACCAATTTGACATTTCAAAGATAAATTAGTATAATAGAAAAATGCCAATTAGGCATTAGGATGAGGTTGTTATTTGGCCGTAAAGAAATACTTGCAATGGAAACATTTTTTTTCCGCATCATACGAGTCACATGATTGACAACCGGATGTTGCCACTGGTGCAAACCACAAAGACGGCGGCAAAAAGTAGCCAGACGATGATGGTGCAGGTTGTTTTTTTAATGCTTTATTGTGTTTCTTGTTTAGTGGATACACCACAGTTGCCAAATTGTCTCTTTTTGACATTAGTAGGTTTTGTGGACATTTGTAGTGGAAACAGGAAGCAAACTTCAGATGTTATGTCCTCTATAACGGTGTAAGCATGCAAATTGTGAAGGCAACTTCCAAACGACCGTTTCCAAGCTTAAATTTAGCTGGAAGTTCTTAAATATATTAAATACACTTAAGTGTACAGCTGAGATTATATATAAAAAAATATTTTTACTGGAGACTGAATTATGAAACTCGTATCTCTAAAGAATCTGCAGTGTTCAAACTTGCAAGCTAACCTTGCGACTTAATCACGTGGTCCCATCTCCTACTTTATGCTACAATCAGGCATGTTGATTCTTTTCATTACCTTCATGGACAGAATTTCTAGGCGCAGCCAAGGTGTAGAGTGCGGGAGGGGAGTCCTGCCCCAAGGGAGGAGCTTAAGTATCTTGGGATCATGTTCACAAATGAGGGAAGAAGGGATCAGAAGATCGACAGGCGGATTGGTGCAGCGTCTGCCGTGAAACGGCGCCGTACCGATCTGTCGTGGGGAAGAGAGAGCTGAGTCAAAACGCGAGGATCTCAATTTACCCGTTGATCTACGTTCCTACCCTCATCTATGGTCATGAGCTTTGGGTCATGACCGAAAGAACGAGATCACGGATACAAGCGGCCGAAATGGGTTTCCTCCGCAGGGTGGCTGGGCTCTCCCTTAGAGATAGGGTGAGAAGCTCAGCCATCCTGGAGGGACTCAGAGTAGAGCCGCTGCTCCTCCATGTCAAGAGGAGCCAGTTGAGGAGGCTCGGGCATCTGGTCAGGATGCCTCCTGGACGCCTCCCTGGTGAGGTGTTCCGGGCACGTCCCACTGGGAGGAGGCCCCGGGGAAGACCCAGGACACTGGAGGGACTATGTATCTCGGTAGGCCTGGGAACGCCTTGGGATTCCCCTGGAAGAACTGGAACAAGTGGCTGGGGAGAGGGAAGTCTGGGCCTCCCTACTTAGGCTGCTGACCCCACAACCCGACCCGGGATAAAGTGGAAGAACATGGATGGATGGATCAGGAACGCCATTTCATTTCATTTCATTTCATTTATTTAAATGCATATTAATGTAAACATAAATATGATTTTCATAAATACTCTTTTTGAACTGTTAAGTGCTTGCTAAACATCTTCCCATTTCTTTTCTTCTAGTCTTTCGCAAAGCACTGAAAACCACTTGAGTACTGAATTGCTCTGCTTGACCCTTCCAATAAAGACGTGTCCAGCCAGTCTAATTAGTCAACACACACAAACTCTTATGTACACGTACAGGGAAGTACCAGAAGAATGTGTTGATTGCACCAGACTTTTATCACTATAAGCTTCTTTATCTTTTCACATTGGGAGTCAGGTTAGTCTGATCAAGGCCCACACCCCACAGTCAAAACTTGTGCACCATCTGGCCTTGCAGAATTAATTTGTGCGTATTATATGTCGTTGTTGGTTACGTTTATATAAAAAAAGGAGTACATTAGGAAACTCGAATAAATCTGAGGGAAGAAGCATCCCTGCTTTTTTATGAACTGCAACACAGACACAAAAGCCAAGTAAGGTAAAGATAAACTGAGCTTCGTTAATTGTATTTCAGGCTTGCCGTCGAAGCCGATTTTTATATCTCTTCTCGAAGATGCGGGGGGGAAAAAAACAAGTTATCTGTGTAGTGCGGACGGCCTGTTCTCTGATAAAGCTTTCTGTCTAGAACCACCGCTGGTCTTTTCTTTGGCAATTTCTCATCTTACGTTCTTCTTGTATGTAAATTGTAAGAGAATTCTCAAGGCTGATATTAAAATCATCCTTCAAAGGACAAACAGGAACGAAATGAGAACATCTAGGACTCCATTATTATTTTGCCTCTTTCAATTTGAACAATGTTTTGAGAAGCATTGTAATGGGAAAAGTTAACTTCCCTATTACAACTACTGTCTAAAAAAGGTAGTCCATGGAGCTTTTTAAAAAAGATTGTTGGTTTACACTAAATTAGTGCTTTTTTTGACTTGTACAGTTGATGATGCTAAAGTGAAGCTTAGCTGTTCAGAGTTGATGGTGATTACCACAAATACAACACACACATGTGTGTTACCTGACAACGGTTTACGCTTACATGAGCTCTGGTGTTCCTTTGCTTGGAAGTTAAAATGTCCTGCTGTGCCTCCGTGCGCGCATGTGTGTGTGTGTGTGTGTGTGTGTGTGTGTGTGTGTGTGTGTGTGTGTCTTTATATGAGTGACATTTCCTGAATCACGTTTTTACCGGCTGTTTGATCTTCCCTCTTTCATCTTCTCTGCAAAGAAATCTGACATTACCCAGTCTCTATATTCACCCTTGCTGCATTGTAAGTCCTTACTATGACTACTTGTGTGTCTGTGTGTGTGTATGTCTTGGTCTGTATGTGATTGTAAGTAAAAGCTAAATACATGTTTATCTTCCTCGTTGGGAAGACAGACGCCCATTGTACTATTAAATATGACATTTACTGGGGTGTTGTATGGGTTCAGTTTGTGTTTCAACTTTGAAAATGTTCTTGTGGTTTTATTTTATGTGGGATTTTTGGTTTTACTTTGAGTCAAAATGATCCATTCTCCCATCCGTCCATCTTATCATCCGTTGTCTAAACCTGCTTGCCGTTTTTCCAGCAGTCATTAAACAAGACGGGTCACCAATCCATCACCAGGCAACACAGAGGTCAAACAAAGTGTAAATTCTAGACACCAGTCAACCCACCAGTCGTGTCTTTTTTCTGTGGGGCTCGGGGGAGTGGGTGAACTCAGAGAGAACCCATCCATGCGCAGAGAGATCGTGCATATTTAACGAACAATAAGTTTAAAGAAATCTATATTTAAATGGTTACAGTCACTTCTTTCAATAATGTTGAAGTGGAACTGGAATGATGTGGAAGCAGATTGGACTTCGGTGATGAGGGTCATTACCAGCGATAGTTGAGAAGAAGCAGACATATTTCATTGTGGGTCTTTAATACTTGTAATCCTGTGAGCAGAAGTTTCCACTCGATGCCAATTAAGTGGTGATGCTGCAGAAACTCCATCTGGCCCTTTGCCACCGTTTTCAGAGGAAAATTTTGTCAGGTCATTAAGTTCCCGCGACTTCCGCGTCCCGCTTCTGAAAGTCACGGATCGTGTCGGTTTGTGGCACGTCGGCCAAAAGGAAATAAACGTGGCACAATGGGAATCTTGCACAAAGCGCGACAATAGTTGTTATCGAGAACACGCGAATCCATTGAAAAAATGTCATCTTTTACTGGCTCTATTAGCGGTATATCATGCTATTGCTGCTGGCAGGATTCATCAGTCTAATCTCATTAGAAGCGCCACATCCTAAGTATAGAATAGCCATCTATTTTCAGCGCATGGCTTTACATATATAATTCAATTTCAGAAAAAATAAAGAGGAACATGATGACATTTTAAATAATTATGTATGGGAGCTTTTAAAGTAAACAGACCACTGCGATTCCTCTGCACGGATTATTTCAGAAGGCCTTATCTTTCTGGGCAGCATGCACTGGTTCAAATATGCTGTAAAAAATCAACAAGACTCCATAATTTCTGTAAACAAACGAGGAGAAGACGTGCCCCCTCAAATCTTGTATCTTCTGAGCCACCTTACAATAATAATGCCTAAAGCTTCTGTTCGGTAAAACACCAAGTCACGCCAGGAGGTGGAAATTCCCACACAAGATTTTGCAAAGTTTGACACGTGCGCAGCTATTTGCTCATACCCTGAAATACACACACACACGCACGCAAAGAGGCTCAGAGATTGAGATGTTCAGCTTTTATGCTGTGAAACTGTGTTGATAGTTTGTTACACTGTGCCATGATGCTGGTTGCATCTTTTTCACGCAGTAAAATAACAATTAAAAAAAATCGTTTTAAAAGTGGCAAAGTTCTGCTTCAGTTTTTTAATGCTTTCTCCTATCGCGAAAATGTTCCTCGATATTCTTCTCGCGCCCTGTCAGCCTCTTATTACGCTGCTCCTGTCGTTCTTTTCTTGACAATCTCTTTCTCCCTTTGTCCCTTGCGAATGCCGTTTTGTCAGCCAGTTGTCATTTTGTGTACTGTCTTTCATTTTCTTTCTGTTTTCTTCTCTGTGTCTCGACTTCTCCCTTCTTTTCAACTGCTGAAACACCAGAGTCACCGGACGTGGAGTAATGGATGGATGACACATACATAACCCACGAGCACAACCAAAGAAGATTACGTTTGAAGTGGCTTGTCTTCTTGTTGGACGAAGCCTTGCTTTAAATGCAGATGTGAATTTAAACACTTTTTTGAATTTCAACAGAGCCCAGAACTTCGGACATGGTTAGTGTAGCTTTCAGGAAGTGGCGTCAAATTGAAGATTCACATCATCACCTAGCAGTTACTTCAGAGTGGTAGAAAAATTGTGATGCAGCTACCCTGGCACAGAGGAGACTCTCTAAAGTCATGTTTATTGAGCCGTGCAACGAGCATGACGGATGATAATTGTTGCCGATTGGAAAGGTTCCCACCAAAAGTTTTCTTTTCCTGCAAAGGTCATTGGAGTGCGTGTGTGTGTGTGTGTTTGTGTGTGTGTAATCAGTCTTAACTAAGGTCACATAAGATGGTTCAGTGTTATTACATTAATCCAACATTAAACATAGTAATATTTACGTCTTGTTTTGAACATGAAAATGTGTAAGTGATAAGGACCTTGTGATCTGTATTATTAAAAAAGAAGAAGAAAGAAATCCCATGTACGAGACAGGATGCAAGTTAATCTTAACTTTTAGCTTGACATAAAACTTTAGAACTCATCAACATAAGCTAGACCTGGGTTTGTTGAAACTGCTAAAAATGCTAGTACATTGAAAAATGTTTCAATTTGGTGTTGCAATGTATTATACAGAGCTTTTGAGAAAATGTAAACAGATCTCAAGAAAATTTTGTGCATCAATTTTAGAACTTTATTGTCATTATGTAATATACAAGAAAGCTCTACTTGGAGCAATCCGGTTGCAGTTAAAATGTGGCAGAATATTTAATTGCTGTGTGTAGCGTAAGCCAAACATCTCCCCTAGCCCTATCCCTAACCACTACCAGTCTATCCCTAACAACTAATCAACTTAATTCAGATCAAACCTCTAAAACTAACTAGGACCTGCAAAACAGTGAGGACTTCCTATTGTTGGTAAATACTGACATTGGTCCCTTATGTTGTATTATAAACAAGTACACACACACACAGACACACACTCACTTTTTTGCTTTGGATGCTGACAAGTTCAAGGGATCAGTTATTTCCATATTGATGTAAACATTTGTTTATATTGTTTATTTTATTTCATGCTAGAAGTTTACTGTTCCGACCAGAGTCAGGACTGTGTGTGACAGGTGCCAGAGCTGTAAACTTCTGCTTTGCTTTGAGGTTTTGTTCCGTTTTATTGTTTATCGACAGCCAAAGATATTGCTCGTCTTGACATCGCAAAAACCATAACAGTGCCATTAAAAACTAATCATAGAACACAACATCGATTGTTGAACACTAAGTTTTGCTCTTATAAGCCCATTGTCTGGTTTGCCTTTTTTTTTTTTTTTGGAAACACACAGAAACAAATGCACCAGCCTGTGCACATGCACACATCATTTAGACAGACAACCCACTTCAGGGAGTATGCTGGCATTTCGCTGCAGCTCATTCTGTTATGATGGTGTAGCACACTCTTTCAGACACCTCTCAGACAGATTGGCTCCTCGTCTTTAAGACAGCTGATAATGAATTTAAAGCACGGCCCTTGGCTTTGGCGTACCTGTGGAAAGCACAGTCCCAGACGATGAAAGAGGCAGACACACACACACACACACACACACACACACACAGACTATGTGTCTTGGCAAGACATCATAGTGAAATTAAAATAACTTGTGCTGGAATAAGGTTACGTTGGCAAGAAGCAGTCCTCCAACACTGTAAGTTGCTCCTAGAAGTGAAAAAATAAAACAATCCTTTTAGACATGTCCGAACAGGCCACGAATCTCTGAATTGATAACTCAGCACATATCACAGTAAGCTATATCCACTTGAAGTTTCTACTGTCACTGTGTGGATTTTGTGATGGTATTTAGTTGCATATGATTATTTATATTGGTGAGGTCTCAGCACCCAAAATTGACATATTATGCTTCCTTGGACAGATTAGGCTGGTCTATACCAAACATGTTCATTGCATTTTTTGCACAAAATATTTTTTTAGTTAATGAGATTTTAGTCTGGTCAGTTCTGCCTCTGCTGAGCTCCTTTCAAAATGATCTGTAAGTACATGCACAACTATGCAAAAGTATATCTTTGAAAAGCTTTAGTAGCGTCTTCTCTACACGAATGCAGCAAATGGTTTCTGGATGATAAGACAACAAAAAAATTGTTTTTTTCCAGTAACCAATACAGCAGTAAATCCAGCTGACCAAACACCCTGTAGCTCCGATTGGGTTGCTAGGTGACGGCCAGTGCCTGCCGATTCAGAAGGTTTTTGAAACTGATCATTTTCCACACACCAAAAAATATTAACTTATTGCCAAAAAGGAAACCTCGTGGATTTCCTTAAGCCCATTCCAGAGGATTCTGAAGTGTAGTTAAGACACAGGAACATAAAAAAAAATTGAATGTCATGAAAAAGTTTGATATTTTGTTCAGAAATGTCAAAAACAGAAAAGTCAGAGGGTTACGGTATATTATATAGACTCCAGCTGATGGAGCACAGATTTTATTGCTCGTTCAATACATAGCTATTAAATATGGACTTCTTTCTTGTGGAGCTTCTGACTCTGACCTTATTTCACCTGGAACAATAAACCTAGAGCCTTCCAAAGGCTATAGCTTGAAGATGCCTACAGAACCACATGATCTGCAACAGATTCGGAGGCATGGCAACCAGATTCCCTGCTCTTCATGACAACAGATTGAGATGTGGTCAGTGAACATCACAGGAACAGTTTCAAGAGGCAACTCCAATGGAGGCCTACGCATACTATGAAGATGCTCAAACAAACCGAAAGACATTGAAGAAAAGGCTTTGTGCGTGAAATGAAACAAGAAATGGCGTCTCAAGTCCAAACTTTACAACAGAGGCCTTGTTTGAAATAACAGATGGAAGCAATGAAAGAAACAACAAAGACGCTGTCCGCCATCATGACTACAAAAAAAGGGGAAAAAAATAAACATTCTCTATCATCAAGTGAATCCAAGCTTTCGCACACTAAATCCACTCAGAACCCTTTTGGAGAGTGTGATGAGACCACTGTTAGCATGTTAGTCTGCGTGGAAGAAAGTGGCAGTGGGGTCATGCAAAATGTTATTCCCAGAGTTGTGCATTAACCGTCCCTGTGGTTATGTTAGTCTGTTGGAACAGCGTTTTTACAAACTCCGAGGAACCCAAAGCTGTAAATTTAGTAGACCCCCAGGGGGTAGAGACCCAAGGAAGTGAGAGTGGAAAACTGTGGTGTGGTGGGGAGGGGGATAGTGGGATTCTGAATACATATGCTACTCGACTGCCAAGAGGAGACTCCAGAGAATAAAGTGCCACCCACAGTTATCAGGTCAGAGTGTGCTAAGTCAGAACAACATGCCTCCAGAACTGCTTCCAATCTGAGTCCAAAGTAGACTTTCATTAATATCAGCCGTTTAATCATAAGGACATGTAATGCTAAAGTAAAAAATGTGTTGGTCTGAAGTTCACAGCTCATATAATTCCATGTGTAACAACTGTGGAATGAAACGTCAATAAAATGGGTTCTTCAAGCTAAAAATAAAATTACTGCTGGTGTCCAAAATGCAAACGACTTGAACTAAAGCAAGAGTATTGACAGCAGGCAATGATTTTAATAGAAAAATAATAATACAAGAGCAATAGTAAAAGGAAAGAAAGGAAGCATTCATGTAAAAATGCAGGTCGAGACACAAAAACCTCAAGCGTGACACATTTCTGAGGGTCAAAAGGGACTAACAGTGTCCCAGAAAGATGCAAAGAGGAAGATGAGAAGGTCGTTAGGAACAAGAGAGGAGATGGATGCATAGAAAGCCAGTCCTGTGTGCTTGTGCCACTCCTCCTCCCCCAGAGGACAGTGTGATGGGATAGAGATGAAAGGGAGACTTTGAAGAAGGAGTGATCCGTCCCTCGCTCCCTGGAAGGAGGAGGAAAGGGATCAGAGCAGAGGCCCCAGACACAGTAAGAGATGTCAAGATACACACACTCTTGGTACTCTTCGCATTATGCACTTGACTTCTTTTTAGGAGCACTTTTGAAGGTAACTTTACAGTCCAATCTGTTTTGCTTTGAGCACACTTTTCTGAGACTGACCGTATGGAGGATTTCTTTCACACCTTCTTGGTGCCGACAGCTTAGCACTGCTGCTGCACACAAGAAAAGTCACATCTCTGACTGCTGCTGGACAATGGCTGAGGGTAGCATGTTCTGTGAATGCGGCATGACTCTTCCCTATGAATATATCCTTATCTATGCAAATCAGATATATCAGAAACTGGTAGAAAGAGAAATATCTTTCACAAAACACTTAAAAGTCAAGATCAGACATCTCTGTGTACTTCCTTTAAGGGCAGGAGATAAGTTTAAGTCTATCCTCTGTAGTTACGCCACTCAGATGCCAATGTCATTTGGGGCTGTGTGGTTTTCTAGATTCAGGGTGCTGTGTAGCAATAAATGTTCTACATGGGACCAGCTGGAGGGTGTGTTTAAGGCAAAAACACACCAGGACAGAGTTAAATCTGCGCAATGATCTTGCCATTTCTTGGTTGGGTTGAGCTGAAGTGCTTAGAGACAGAGCAGATCACTAGATTTCAGCCAAGAGAAATTTCTTCAGTAGCATTTATGGCAGAAAACAGAAAAAAAAATCCTGATTTTCATACCACTGATGTATTACTCTCTTCAGAAAAGGACTTTTCTGAAACGTGTCAAAATACTGTGTATCGAAACTAATAAGTTCCACTGTATGACGGTTTCCAGAACCCTGGTGTGATTTTTGAGACTGGAAAATGGAAAGGTTTGTCTGGCTCTACTTGCTATTTTTCATTCATACTTGAACAGAGTTTACAGTGCAGATTAGTGCTTAGAAATGTAGCTGGTAGCAAATACAATGGGAGAAAAAACAACCACATGTTATTATGGCATACCAATTTTATTTATGTAGCACTTTAAACACCAACATGACCAAAGTGCTGTTGGTGCCTGAAAAGAAAGTTCTTTTTTTTTTATTAAAGTTTGCATGTTTTGTTTTTTCTTTGTCTAAGTGTGAACTTAGTCTTTTCACAAAGTTTGGATTGAAATATAGCAGCTTGTGAACATAATATCCTAAAGGTCTCCTGAAAAGGGAGTGATTGGGACAAAGGGAGCTGGCCAGTCGCCCAAAACATTTGCAAAGCTTTGACATTTGACAGTTTCTAAATCAGAGCTAGCCAACCCAGCGCCTCAGGCACACAGTTACCCTCGGGGACCACATGAGTAGCATGCAGGGCATATTCTAAAAATGCAAAGCGCAAAGCACTTCACACCATGATTCAGAATCGGCTTCATTTGCCAAGCTGGTGCCCACAAACAAGGACGCTCACTTCAGTTTCACTTTGCTATCGATGAAGACATTTGAAGAGAAAATGATAAGGGAGTTTGCCTGGGTCGATGGTGTTGAAGGCCGAGATGAAGTCCACAACCAGGATCACAATGAACGTCGTTGGGTTATCAAGGTGGTGCAGGATGAAGTGTTGATTCCATCATCGGTCAATCTGTTTGTCCCGTAGACAAACTGCAGGGAGCCTACGAAGTTCTCCAGGTCGTATTTATTGCGATGGTGTGTTTTCTGGGCACTGTGACGACAGTGGAGGGAACTTCACACAGCTTCACAGACTTGTCAAAGAGCTGGGAGTTGGTTGGCTCTCAAAAAGAAGGCGGGAGACATCGTAAGGTCTTTGAGCTTTCCTTGTCTTCTGACAAAAATCCCATTTGTATCTTCTTCAGAAATCTTAAATCCAGGCAGGTGGTCTGTGGAGTTGAAGGGTGGCTGGTGCATGGGAAGCGTTTGTTTCAAAGTGAAATGTGGATGGGTTGGTGGGAGGTGTGAGCAGTACATCTTTAAACCTGCAGGTCATCTGCCAGAAAAGGATTCTGCTCCATGTGTGTGCGTGTGTGTGTATGTGTGTGGAGTTCCTTTAGATATGTTGGAGCATTTCAAGCTGATGTTGAGTCACCTGCTGAGATGTGGTTTCTTTAGCTTCTTGCTGTGCCCTGTCTTCTTGGCCTGCTTATGCAGGGCCCGGTCTCTACTCATGTGAGCCTCTTCCTTGTTCCTTTGCAGATTCCTCAGATGTGAAGTGAATCATTGTTCATTATTGATGTGTATATGGAAGATCTTGGTCTGCATAGATGTAAGAAATTATGATCTCAGTAAGTACATTTAAATCCATGATTGAAGACCTTGTTCTTTAAAACCGCTCTGATATATGCAGCCAAAATATGCCTGCAACTTCTGTTTTGACTGCTCTGTCCACAGTCCAAACCACACGCATAGAAGTTCTTAATTTCTGTCTATTAGTTGGAATGAGATGAAGCAGACTATAATCAAAAAGTCCCAAAGCATGCCTGGTGACAGTGTGATATGGATCTATTACAGCTGTGTAGCACCAGTCCAGTGTGTTTCTATCCCTAGTTGGATACATAATATGCTTTCTCTATTTTTTGAAAGTTCATTGGAAATCTGTGTGTTGTTAAAATGGCCGAGAACAACGATGAGAGGGCCTGGGTGTTTATTCTCCATGTCTGTTATCGGCTCAGCGAGCTATCGCTCAGCATCTGATGTGCAGGCTAGTGATGGGATGAAAACACTGGCCAAAATAAATGAGGGGAACTCCCTCGGTGAATCAAATGGTTTGTAGTCTATAAATAATAATTCCTGGTGAGGACTAAATGTTTTCGGCAATACTGCGACATCAATACACCAACTTTCCTTTATATAAAAACAGATTCCACCATTTCCCTCCACAAAAGCTCCGTTCTGTGTTCGGCTTGAGACATCTGTAGCCTGCAGTCACTGAGCCAAACTACTGCCCCGTGTTTTGGTGAAACACGGGGCAGGACATTTCGGCATACCCAAGATTTTCGAGTTATGCAGGACTTCATCTATTTTGTTAGCCATAGAGTGGACATTAACCATGTCAACTGAAGGGAAAGGGTGTGCAGAGTCTCCATTCCCGAATCTTTGCAAGCGAGCTTGTCTATTTACGCGGTGTGCATTCCTGGTAAACCCCACAGAGGGCCACCATGCTGCCAACCAAGATCTCGGTGATGATAAATTTAGAACATGACTGGAGAGGACGGCATCATGTTTAGAGCAGAATAAACAAAAACACCCAAAGTACAGGAGAGCAAAGTACCAACACTGCCACTAGGGACACCACATAAATACAAAAATGCTTGCATTTATGTAGAGTATATGCTTTAAAAAATATACCTGGAGTGTTGCTTTAATTCTTTCATGCATGTTTGACTAATTCTTCACCCACATCTCCCTCCCACTCAGCTCCACCAGACTAGTGGCAGCAGCAGTTAGTAAACAGCTGCACATCATGCTAACTACTTCAGCTCAATGCAGAACGGTTTGGGAACAGCATAATGGGGAGGCATTGTGGTGATGACCTGCTGAAGCTTCTTAGAAGAAATGTGACTTTGAAATTGGCCTCTTTTTTTGTTCAGTTCTGTTTAATATATACATCATTTTTATAATAACTGTAAGCATAAAATAGTTGCATCTTGTAGTTCCAAAAATAGGTAAGAATATGTCAGAATCAATTCAGTTAATTTGGGGGCTAGTATTACAAGGACACAGGCAAACAAAGAACCTAATAATATGTTAATTATTCCAGTAATTTAACTTGAGTTCCCATGGTAGAAAAAACAACATATATTTAAAGCTAAATGCTATTCTTTATTCATGTGAATTTGTTTTAACATGTGAAAGTCAGAGTTATCTCAACTGACATTTTTAACGTCGCAGTTTTATATGAGTGCATTGTTGCAGTTCACCAAATTTGGACAAATCATCAGCTAATCGTGCTCTGTGTTGTTTAACTTCATGTTTAGCTCCATGCACAGGTTGCCACAACACAGTGTTACACAGGATCACTGTAATTACTTTGCTACGACATCTTGTGGGGGGGAAGTATGTGTTCACAAGGACAGCGAGCAGTCGCCAAAAAGAAAGACCTGCATCGCTGAGAGATTCACAGAGAAGACCTGTTCTCTGCAGGATGAACGTCCTGACTGCCACGCCGGGGTGCCAATGTACTCACTCCTTTCAAGGCTTGATTATTCAACCTTTCCACTTTTCATATGAAGACCTTACAAGGCGAGCGGTGTTCACAGTGGCATTCAACCTTTTTGATGTCCTCACAGTCTAGTGGTACTGAGGAAAGTTGGGGAGAGAAAAAAAAAAAATCCGTGATAACCTAAATATTTAATTGCTTCGAAATGTCACAGGAGAAGGAGAGCGAGAAAACGAACCCTGCGGGATCTTCAGAGAGGGTCGGCAGACACAAAAGGTTGATTGATAAGGCCAGAATTGTGCGAAATACAATTTTAAGAAGAGTTTAATTAAATCTGAGGAGAATGTAATTATATCTTTAGTGGTAAATGGGATTTGATGTCCCCATTCCTGCGCCAAAAAGCCGGGTGGTCGTGTGAGTAGCAAGATTTTCCTTTGAGAATAAATGTTCAGGGTCTTACTCTAACGTGCAACACCACGCCCTCCACCCCTCGTAGTGTCCTTTAGCTCTGTCTGTATCCCAAATGGCATATGATAACTTTGTCCTGCGCTCTGTATATTTAATAATCCTCTGATTCTGTGACACCCAATTTAATCACCGATGACTTTTAGGGCTCTCCAGTCTCTCCAGTCCCTTGTTTTGACATAAAGAGGTCGTCCCAACTGGACAGGGCAGTTGTTGCAGGACAGCCGTAATACGTCACTCCAAAAAGGAATTCATTGGGTTATGAAAGCTACTGTAGTTTTCTGTTAGGGTGTGACCTAAAATGTACATTGCTTTATTATTATTATGTATTAAATGTATCTGCCACTTAAATTTTCAGTAATAATGCACATCTTTGCTGAAGCACTAAGCTAATGGTGAATTCTCTTAACTTTTGATATGACTTGTTGATAATACACCTTCTATCTTGTTATAGTGCGATTCCAGTTATTCGAGTGGCTTATATTTTCATTTCCTTAAAAAGGATTGATGTATTAATGTTTTTAATGGAGCTTCAATTTTCTTGAAATATTATTAATTTATGCCGTACATGTTGAACACAAAACATCGGCAGTTTAACAGGATCCCAATCCCTGGTGCTTTTTAAGGGCTCTGGCATATTTAATCCAAAGTGCCAGAATCAACTCTCATGGACATTGAAGCGTGGTGAAAATGGCGGGGTTTTGTTCGCAGAAAGCCACTAAACAGGAAACAAACCATTTCAACAGAGCTCTGTGCGGAAGGGTTGTGTGATTGGTCAGAAGTTTGTTGCCAGGAAACTGGTTTTAACAAAACAACAACAACAAAAAAAAAACATTGATCTGGGTTCCTACACATTTTGCAGCATGCAAAAATAAAATCAAGCGTGTTGTGTCAGAAGAAAAAAAAAAAGTGGATAAAAGCGGATAACAGCAACCGGAGATGATTAAGCACACTCAAAATCACAGCGGTAGCTGTTTTGCATTTAGAGCCTTGATCAAGCGCGCCACGTCATTGTATTACCCAATGATTACTATTCAATGTTTCCTTTCTTGGCATTTAAGCATCAATTGATGCTACACTTCCAGCATCTCCTCTTTATCTGTAAGTGTCTCACTGGTTATTGATTAAGACGATGTTGCCTTTACATTTACCTCTGAATGCAAATCAAGGGAGCTTTCACTCCGTGTTATTTTCTTTCTCGCCGACGTCTAATGACACTCAACAGCGCCGTCCTCAGGGGACTCCAGACAAAAGACAGAGTTGTTCCTGAGTTGAATGCATGAGCGTGATGATTTCGAGATTAGCCGTGTGTTTATGAATGAGTGTTTGTTTGCATTAAAAGTTGGATAGGTTTATCTGTTCTGTCTAGTAGATTATCTACTGCTACAAAAGTGTTTGTCCTGCGTTGAAAGAAGAAATATTTCTGTTGAAGTCAGATGTAGAAGGTGTGGACCAAACAGAGGAAGTCCCACTGAACAGAGTCGTTTTGAACACCCACAAGTAATTGTCTCTATTTTAAATACAGATTTCATTTTTACTAAACCTAGTATTTTGTGTTGACATTTTACTTGTAGTTCTTGTTCGTTCCAGTGTTCTGTAGTCTGTTTGGTTATTGTTCCCCGAACTTTGAGTTTTTTCAGTGTTATGTTCAGCTGCTTCTCAATGTGTTTCCCTCAGATGCTTCCAGTCCATCAGTAATCGGTGTTTGTTTTTGTTTTTTCATGTCTTTCTGTGCCAACTTCAGTAGGATTGCATTTCTACTTCAGATTTTGTACGTTTTAATCGCTTTTATCTTTTTAGGAGATTGACTTTCATCATGTATGCCCCACTGACCCTTTACATTTTGAAGTTCTTTGTAAAACTTGACAAAAACTTGACACCAAAAGGCTGATGGCCTCTTTATATATATATATCTATATATATATATATATATATATATATATATATATATATATATATATATATAGAGAGAGAGAGAGAGATTAAAGATGCTGATATCACAGTAAAGGTAACACTCCAGAGGCAAATGAATAGACCACATTCTGGAAATTAAAAGAAGAAGAAGAATATCTGTCTTAAAATCGAACTTATATAATCAAAATATTATTTTGAAAGTTACAATCCAAAAACATCGTACAGTGCAGAATCTGTCCACTGCTGGGATTACAACTGATAATTTAATCATTTAAAAAGTGCCAATGATGCAGCTGTAACCTTGATATAAATGATTTTTTTAAATGCATGTGTGCAAGTGCTTACGTCTACGAAACTGAGCGTCACATTCAGCTGTAATTATCTCCATGATTCAAGGGAATATGTTTCCATCACACAATGCTGTTTTACATCAATGCATACTGAGTACCAGCTGAAATTACTTCAACTTTTGTGTGTGTGTGTGTGTGTGTGTGCGTGCGTGCGTGTGTGTACAGAGCGCGTTGTGGATTCCTCCCTGTGAACGAATGAAACGCACACAAAGCGAGCGAGACAAAGAATGAGAAAAGTATTCTGACTTATTCAGCTGAACAACAGGCAGAGCACACCGACTGTGAAGTTAATAATTTCTATATTTATTTGCTTATGCAACAACAATACACAAAGATTATTATTATTGTTATTATTACTGCTGCTCTTCAAACGTGGTTCTGTAAGCCCAATTCGGCCTTCGAGTTCACTGTGGAACGAATGTTGTTCCTGCCCAAGTTGGAGCTTGTGTGGATTTCAGCCCCCTAATCTCTACAGACTGTGCTTGTGTACACGTCTGTGTGTCTTTGAGATGAATAATAACTTTTTTCCCCCCCTCTTTTACCCGGCGTAGCATGGTGCTTCCAAGCTTTGCTGACTGGAGTTCAATTACTGAACTCCCTCTGGCCCACGTTTTATCCATGAAGAAAATGCTCACTGATACTTAGATTGTGTGTGCGTGTGTGTGTGTTTGTGTGTGCTGCCGACGGCTTAACGTCGAAATGGAAAGGTAGAAATTCAACAAGTACTGTAAGTCTAAAAATGGCACAAAATAGTCGGCTGTCGACATGTGGTTTTCAGAGGGAGGGTCTGCAGTGAGCCTCTGAATCTAAAATATGTCATTTTAAAGCATTTTCTACCTTTGATGTTATTTATATTCTGTATTATTAGATGACAGTCGTTCTGTTAGAGAAACACTATGAAAATCAACAATCTTGCTTAATTTTGCGTTTCTTGAAACAAACACTTTGTTGGACAACTTTTTGATTTAACTCCAACATTCAATCTTTTTAGGTTCACAACTCACATCATTGTACATTTACCAGATTTAACACTGATCAAGTTCAGATATCAGAGTAAAGCCTGGGAAGAATGGGAAATGGGAGAACATCAATGTTAGTAAAGCTAAACTTTTCTCCTTATCCCAATGAAAAAGTCAAAACAAAAACTTGTCAGTAAAGTTGACATTAACACCAGATGAGTTGCAGGATATCTCTGTATGTCGATTACAATTATACTTGAAATATAAAAGCCTTTATTTCCCAGAAAATAGTCAAAGAATCTGCCTAAATCTCCTGAAATCCTATGGAATAATGTTAAGTTTTAAGGAAACCAAACTTTAGCCTTATGGCCGCGATTTAATAAATATTTACCACAAAAACAAGACTGTAGATTTCTTAAACGGGTCTCTGTTGTCAGTGGAAAGTTGGATCTCAACAGGACAACCTACATAAATAAAAGTTAAATAAGTTAGTCTTCTTATGTGATTGTGGAAAAAGTCATAAATAGTTTTAAACACCAGTCAGTTTGTGAAACCAAAACTATCAGGAATGCTAAAAAGCCAAAGCTGGATTTATTTACATGCAGCGTTGCACGGAAACGGTTCTCACGCAGGGATTTAAATTGGCGTCAATAAATGCTTTCAGATTTGAGATAAATTATGTTTCGGTTCTTTTTAGGTATTGTTGAAAAGCATCTTTTGAGAAAAAGAGAATGAAACGATGTGTGAACAAGTTGATGGGAGGTGAAACTAACGGGAAGACCAAGAAGTTCAGAGAAGAAGAGAGAGAACACATTCCTGTCTGATCAGTGACATTTCAGGGGGGAAATTGCTCACAGTATTGAAAATGTAAGGTCCTACTCTTATAAGACAAATAATTGTCTTGTGTATCAATATTTAAGATTTTAAAGGGTTCACTCTGTGAGCGACATTTCTCAAAATGCCAAGTAGTTGTCAGAAAAATGTGAGATTTACATTTGGAATGCTTAAAAAAAACGTTTACTTGAAGCATACATGATAAAACACTTTCTTTAAATTCTACTGTATTTTTTCCATTTGTATTTTTTTTTTTTTGGCTAAGTGTGTTTTGGCAGTTCCCTCCAGGGGCTTTAAAATGCAAATCTGGAAACCTCTGGTTTGATTCATGTACATTATATTGTATGTTCACAGCATCAGCCAAGCAATAAAAGCATTTTTTTTTTTGTTTTTTCCCAAGCCAGGTTGTTTATAATAAATATAAACGATGCCATCAGGGTGGTTTGTGCCAGGACTAAAAGGTAACGATGAAAAAGACACGTGAGCCGAGACAGCGGTGGGTCAACTCCTCTGTTAATCGGAATCGGAGATATTTGTTATTTATTGGGGTTGCACAGCTTTGTGTTTACAGAACACTATGAACAGTTTATAAAAAATAAATACACGGTTGTCAAAATAGGCTTAAAACATCCTGCGGTGTACTTAATTATTTTGCACCTGAAGAAAAAAGCAGATAAGTGGCCAAAACGGTACTTACCATGCCAGTCCGTGGCAGCAAAAATAAAATATGTGCATAAGTTAAAAGTAAAAAAAACAACTAAGGCGTTTAGGAGAACACAATATTTGAAACAAGTAGGAAATAACTACAATTCAAATAATCAAAACAGATTCACCAATACCTCAAACAAGTAAAACTGAGGGTTAAGTTTGTTGAATCCGCTTCGGTCGAACTCTAGTTCATCTGGTTTGTTTGGGGAGGTCTAAATGGTTCTGGTGTGGATCAAAAAGGTGAACTGGTTCACCTGAAAAGCTAGGCAGGAAACAGGACGTTGGCTGAACCGCAAGCCATTTTGGGTAATTACAACCAAACAAATGCGTGAGTCTAGCACTAATGTGAGAAAAGACAAAAGAGAAACCTTACAACCGTTAAAATCTGACCCTTTTTGTGTTTACATTTCTTGAAGAAGGAAGCTGCTCTCGTGTCTTCTTCTGAGGTTTTCACCTCGTCTTCTTCAGTAAATCTTGGTGCAGCGCCCCCACAGGGGGGGGGGGGAACAGGTTTTTCGAGGTGTTTGTTTCGTTTGACTCACTGACTTGTAAAAGTAAAAGCCAAAAATGTAACAAATGTCGCAATGTTGCTCCCCAGTCAAATCCACTCTACTGTTGTGAAAACACCCTAAGTTTCACAAGCCGTGACAGAGTAAGAAAAAAAAAAAAAAGAAAAGAAAGGAGGAGCTGAGAAACAGCTGAATAAAAGGTCAACCAGTAATTGTAAGAAGAATAATTTTTCAGTTTCCAGTATGGATGAAACGATCCGTGAGCAAATTCTCTCTTACTAGCTGCAGAGTGGTGTAGCTTTTTTCTTAATTGTTTCCCTGTGATGGATTGATGATGATGATGATGATGATGATGATGATACAACCTGGAGGAAGGATTCTTCTCATTGTAGATCTACTAGTCATTTACTTTCCACCATATTAATGCTGAAGTTGGCGTGTGATTCAGGGATTCCAATGTGTCTCTATGTTGTCTGTTTGAGTACTTTAATATAATCTGGTTTTCTTTTGATCTGCTCTATCTCACAAGCTAAAATACATAGGGAAAATACATCTGATCAAAGAGGTTCAGGGTTTTTTTTTTTTTGTTCAGTCGCTAAATAGCCCATTCCATGATTTCAAATCAGAAGCTACAGATCTCATGCAAACATTTTGGTTAGCAAGTGAAAATGGACAATGCATCAAGCATATCATTCTGATTTGAAGACCTTCGTCTTCTTTCCTCCAGTGGAGCTACATCCGTACAGATGTAAATTTGCAGGCCATAGTGCAGATGTAGTGTTGTGTGTTTGACAAATGTCTGTGTTTTATTAGTATTTTTGCCACCAGTCTGACAATCCCAATTGGCGTGTTTCCACTCCCGACACTGTTTGCCGTTTCCACTCTGTTCAAACATGAACTGGTCGAGCCAAACCATCATAGAAATGGACAAATTGCAGACGCAGTGATAAAGCAAGGAGGATAGACAAAGACTAATGAAAGTAGTCTCTTTTTAAAAAAAAAAAAAAAAAAAAGGAACGGGTCCGATTTCTGTCAACAGCATCTCGTGTTCACCGGTCCACGTGTGGCATCTGTTTTTATAACCCTCAACACTATATAGTGCCTCTCTCTGAGGACACGGCGCCACAGATTGGTGGGGATACAGATAACGACAGTTAGATGGGATTGTAAATCACACTCCCGCAAACAGGCGCCCAGCGATTCGACCTTGACTTCTGCAACTACCCTCTACATCTCATGAACAAGCTGCGCGTTACTCTCCTTTCTCCTCCCACTGGCGAAAACCGATGCTTATCTACTTTACAGCAGATAACAGAAAGCACACAGGAGTGCTGAAGAAAGGCGAGAGACACTGTGCGTGGCGCGACAGACCGGACTGAGAAGAGGTGAACGATAGGGGTCGTGCCCAAAATGAAGAGGTCATATTTGTACACAGCGTATTCAAACGGTGGGGGACTGAAAGGTGAAAGTAATGATGATGTCTTTTTATGAATGAGAAGACAGCGTGGCAGTGTAAGCTACGTCTCGTTGATGGGACTGTGTTGCTGGAAAGCAGGGGTTTGCTAGAACGTGCTTTTGCGCATTCTCCGGTCCATAATGGAGCGGCTCAACAATCGCAGTCGCAATATTAAAAGGTAAAAGTTGGAGGCGCTGGCTGCTCCTGTTTATGCTCCTGCGGGTACTGGTTGTTCTGTTTTTCTACAAGAGAATTTGAGGAAAAAAAAATCTAATTTGACATGTATTTAAGCAATTTGTCGGAAATAAGTAGGAGTGTGATTTTTCTGAACACCAGTTCCGCTTCAGGACTCTCAATATCGGATGATGTCGTCTTGCCACAAGTGGCTATTGACTTATTTATGTAAGGAGGAAAGGCAACTTCACAACATGTACGAGTTGCTGCAAAACAGGGTTTTCCTGTGATTTAAAACACAGAAAATGGTTGGTTTTGTTTTAAAATGTCAGCAAATGAATGAAGAACTTATTTTTTTAAGACTGTCTTTAGCATCTAGTATTGGCGAATGAGGCAGTTAGCATTCCTAACTGTAAACATTTGCATCTGTGTCGAAAACTGACAAAAAAAAAAAAAAAACAACTCTACTAAGACGTCCAAATGGCTGCAAAACTGTGCAAAAACATGTTTCACAACAGAAAGGTGCTGGAAGATCAGAAGAAGAAACCACATCATATTCTGTACTCTGTTCAGCCTTCCTGTTATCAGCTAAAAGTCTTGCTCTCTTACGCAGCATGAATTCCTCATAAAAGTGTAAAATCCAGTTTCCTATGAAGTAGGGTTTTTTTTTATCTTTGTGTTTTATTTTGAAAAAAAATTCTTAAAAAAAAAAAAAAAAAAAAAAGTCAGATTCTGCTCACCAGCCTACTGTTTGGTGTATCTCTTCTATAAAGCTAAATGTTTTTTTTTGTTTTTTTTATCATTTCCATCGGACTGTTTCGGTCTGTAACTGAATATACTGCCGTACAGATACACACAGGCGAAAGTAAATCCTACTGAAAACCAACACTATAAATTTGGGGCCAACACTAGATTAATGGAAGTGGAACGTTTTGATCATGGCGTCAATCTGTTCTATTTTCTAAACCGGGAATCCATTTGCTTCCAATTAGACATTCCTCCCGTTAAAACCTTTGGTTCTTCGCACCGACACACAATTACATTGCGGGTTCCAACTCAGTGATCAGTTGAGACAAAACAAAGTTTTATTCTTTAACCGATAATGATTTTTGTTTTTTTTTAGTGTCTTTTTATACATTTTTGTCATTGTAGCTTAGAGCCTACCTCTTACATTTCACCAAAAGGCTTGAGCACCATAAATGTAGTCTTTTTTTTACAGGTCACACCTTGTCAAGATCAGTTAACAGCAGTAATACATGTGTTATACTGAAGCTGAATTGTCTTCATATGAAGCGGTAATGCAAGTAAAGCAGACGTTTCAGGCCATAGTTATTTCCTGGGTTTTATTGGAGTTTTAACCTACTTTTGACTGAAATGTCAGCTTTTTTTTTCTTTTAAGATTTATGAAGAGGACAAGATGTCTGGTATTGTTTTTTTTATTGTTTTTTTACAGCGTGTATCATTAGTGTCTTTCCCATGCTGTCTCAAGGCACCGTAACCTTCAGCTCTATTAATCATTGAGATCCCGGAGCTTATTTCCTACTCAGAAGACAGGACGCACTGCCAAGAAATTCTTAAAAGTTTATTATGTGTCCTTGAGCAAGGCACACAAGCTTTGTACAGCTTCATACCCTGCAACTAACCTTTTATCATCTTCTGGACCGTTGATTTGTTGAAAATAATTTGCAAAATCAACTTCTCTGCCGTCTTCAGAGCATCGGGTCTCCATAGTCACGCCTGTTTTAAATCGCTGTTTGCACTCAAAAGAAAAGAAAAGTACATCCATTAGGTGAAATTCCCTACGACAAACACAATGCAGTCATCACAGCGACTCCATCCGTGTTTGCACCGCCGCATATTTGTATCTGTGCATATGTCTGTGACCAACCGACTCCCACACCGGCTCTATTAATAAAAATATTATCCATTGTGACTCATTCCAGCACCAACTCTGGCTCACTGACTCATACAGTTCAGACTCTCATCTGCAGAAGTTCTTTTACTTTTGAATGTAACTTATTTTCACCGTGTGCAATACTTTGTTTCCTCGTGAAGAATTAAAATGATGTTAAATTATTTTTGTTGCAGTAATTTGCAGCTGCTGATGTGGTAGCGGTTCAGCAGCCACGTGGTCAAGTCGGGTCCTGGGTCCGTTCCCAAGTTGAAAGGACACAACTCATTAGACCTCAACAGGCTCTTGGACACTTTTGCTACCATGAAGTGGAACTAATTTGTCGGTGCTTGTGGGGGTTCCTTTAGGCCACGATTGTACTTATCGTTCTTAACCCTAATTGTTCTGTAGTCATTAAGATTAAGAAGCCCTTGAGCTATGGCAATTTCTCTTTTACCGAAATGAAGTAATACTCTTTTGACTGGTATACTCATGCCACAACAGATGGGTTACCGCCTTCCGCAGTCTTAAACATGTTTTAATCATGTTGATTTGATGGTAAGGGAAGCAGATAGTCGTCTTATTCCCGATAGCCACGTCTTTACTTTTTGTACTTCGTTGTTCTCCTTGAAAAGAACAAACCTAAGAGCTTCACCGGCGAACGGACAAAAAAAAAAAAAAAAGGATTCCCAGACATTACTAAATACATACAGCTGTGTGCTGCTGATTCATGGAGATTAGAGGAGAATAGTAATCCTATTATCATGTTTAATATCCCCCCATGTCTTCTATTACACTTGAAAAAAGCGGATTGATAAGCGTTAGCTTGTGCGAGTGCTGAAACAGAGAAGAAGTGGAAATTGTGTGCGGTGTGTCAACATTCTTCTTCTTCTTCTTCTTTTTATTTTTTTAAACAATTTCCCCAGCTACGTGTTTGCTGCTTGATAATCAGTTTGATACCCTAAAGTCAAGATAAACTGACAACTAATGTAATCTTCACAAATGTCATATGTCTTTATTCCTGTCTGTAACTAATCAGCAAGATGACATAGAAACAAAATATAATTTTGATGTATTTAATAAAGTGTAATCAACTAGAAGAGCTCCCATATTTAACTTTAACTTTAGTCTTTGTGGTTTTGTATGAAATGTATCAAAAACCTTGTGTACCATATAATGTTCCAGGTAGACATTACATGGAACATGTCTTTAAGGAAAGATGTCACTCTATAATAGACTGTAGTTACAAGTGGAGTCTGCCAGGGGGCGCTGTGAGAAAATTGGAGTGAACATGAGACTAAAACAAAATGGCAAAAAATATATAGATATAAAAATGACTCTCATGAATTATCTTGAATTTTAAGTTAATTTTGTTTTTCAGTCCCTTTTATTAAAACAATATAAGTTAATATAATTGATTTAAATGTTATTTCTGTAGCTCATTTTCTGATTGGCTCCCAGTCAAATTCATCATCCAGCAGCAAAAACCATAAGGACTTCGGTAATAAGATAAAATTAGATGTGACTAATGTCAAATATTTCACATTTTCTCATATTCAAAAGAGAGAATTGTAATGAAAATGTGTATTATCTGGTAATAAAGTTATACATTATTACCTGATAATAAAAATTCCCCACATCTCCTCATTTAGATGTCCAGCTAAAATGAGGAGCTTTTGAGGCAGCATTTATACTAAATTAATGTCAAAATTAAGGAATAGTGACTTAAAAACATTGTAAAAGTTGATCATTACATCTTTTGTTGCGTTGTCTGGGGGTTTGCAAAAGAACTCACAGGTGAATGCTCTTTGAGGGGGTGAAGGTTTGGAAACCCCTGATCCAGAACATTAACTTGTACAATATTTTATGTTTATTTGTAAACTTTTTAAAAACTGATTTATGTAAAAAAAAATAAAATAAAATAAAAAATCTGAAATTCTTGCACCCAACATTAAATAAAACTCTCTGAAGCATAACATGAAAAAAAGAAGAAGAAAAAAAAAAAACCATCCACCCCTCAAGGTAATAATTTTCTTGTTTTCCACATGAAATTGGTTTAGCTTTTGTGACTATTTGCATGTGTGGCCCCGGGGCTAATGGCTTCCTGGCTATAGATAAGTGTATAGGGCCCAAATGTCCATTAGAGTCGATGGAAAATCAATAGTTTTCACATGATGGACCTAAACGTAGGTCGTAAAAGCATCCAAATGTTCTCTGATCTCAGTATTAGGGTTCATCTTTTGCCTCTCTCACCTTCAGCCGTTCTCCTCTTTCATGTCCCGCTCTACCTCTTCGCTCTCCGTCCAGCTACACGTCATTTACTTGTCCCAGTCACACACAAGATATTTTATGTCATTCTTTACGATGTGTTAACGGCTCTCTTCCCGCTCCGAAACGAACGGTCTTGATCAGCCCAGGTTTCTCCCATCGTCACAGTGTTTATTTCTGCTCACTACTGAGTGTCCAGCAGCTAAACTTTACCAATAGAATATATGGAAGGGCCAAAAGCATCAATGGCAGCTAAATTGCCTCATTTTGCAAACTCACTCTCTCACACTCCCCGGCTCATGCACGGACACGCGTGCCCACACACACAGGCCTGTGAATGCACAAAACAATTACCCCTGAAGGTAGCGGCGGCGATGGCCCGATGCTTGACACTTGCAGCTAAGTGTTGACCTATTGCCCCCGAGCTTGTGGCTGCCTCGTAATGACTTTACCTTCGTTCAGTTTCTATTCCTTTCCCCTCCTGTCGTCCCTTTTCACTCACTTATCACCCGTCTGCTCACATCACTTCCTGCCCTCATCTTTTTGTTCCTGTTCGCACGAAAGCTTCGAGCGGTACCTGTTTTTGTCTCAAACAAATACGGAGCCCCAAAACGGTTCTGAAGCACCATTGAATTTGTTTCTGGAAATGTATGCAATCTACGTGCAAATAGATTTTTTTTCTCCATTTTTTGGCATTATTTGTTCACTAGCTACAATGTATTTTGGGGGAAAAAAAAATTATGTTAACGATTCATATTTGTGAATTTTTCCCGCTTCCCCCCCCCCCTCCCCCCAAGTCAGAAATCTGAAAAGTGTGGCGCTGTCATGAAAACATGTCTCTACAGCTTTTCCACATCCAAAAACCTTCTAGAAATTCTTCTAAATAACAAAACCTCAGTCAACATTAACATTTAGGCCAAAAATAATCAACTGAATTCAGCTCTGGATACCTGTGACGTCCACAACACTTGATTAGCAGAAGCGAAAAAAGTAAAAATAAAAACTAAATCTGCCCTCTTTGGCCGAAACGTGTGAGACCTTGATGTTTATTGCCACATGTATTATAGATGGAGTCAGTTATATAGAGAATACCTGATGGATATCGCTGCCTACCTTGGAGGCAGACTGCAAACATGTATCTGCTGAGTAAATATTAGATTGCTTGGTCAGGCACACATTGGTTGTCATGGTAACTGAATGATATGAGATGTTGAAAAACATAGTTTTTTTTTTGTATATTTCTATATATTTGTAGTAAATTGGGTTAGAGGGAACCTCTCTGTTTGTATGTGTTTGTCATATGAAGATTAAGAAAATAGATCTGAAAGCAGTTAATTTAGAAGTCGCTTCTACGACAATTGCTTCCAAGATTTATCTTTGTTTCAGGGCTTTTTAGTCAAGGCCTTTCCTGAGGTGTGTTTAACGATGTGCATGTTTGTGTTTTTCAGCGTCGTTTCTGGGCTCTGAAAACCTTCCTTCCCCTCCGTCCGTACAGTAGAGACAGTGCAGGAAGTGGGTCAGGGCTACAGGGGCTGAACCGGTGGAATTTCAAGGCGCTAACGCTGCTTTTCTTGAAGTCACTTGCCTCTTGATTAGCATGGATGCTAAATGAGCACTAATGGCAAAGCAGGTGAAAGCTGTTAAGTAACAAAATAAAACAAAACAACCTCTGGGCCTCGGCGGTAAAGCGGCGTAACGAGTGGAGAAAGAAAAGAATGTTTTATTTACATATTGCAATTTTGAAAGAAAGAAATAAAAAGCAGGATGAGCTGTGCAGAGACCCTCGGGGCGCAAAGACTGCCGGAGTTCTTTAAGAGCGAGCAACGGGAGCGAGGAGGGGAAGGTTTGTGATGTTTCAAAAACATTTAAAAAAGAAAAACACTGTTTTCTTTCCAGCCACTCGACAATGTGGATATTTGATTGTTTTAATGCCTGCCTGTGTAATTATTTGTTAGCCTGAAATAAATTCATAATCAGATGAGTTTTCAAGGTCCCGCTAGGGAAATAGGCCTGAAATTACATAAAAAGCCCAGATGATAAGGTGAATGTGGAGCATTTAAAACATTCTGGGAAAAAACCCCAAAACAACAAAAACACATTTTACACTTTGTGTACAAATGTGTAACATAGAGAAGCATTTAATGTTTAATTCTAGATCTCTGTAGAGCAGATGCTGTGACTTTTCAATCACACAATGATCCTAGAATTACAATTTAATAGTCTAGTTTTTTGTCTTGGACTGTAATGGCAAATAAATAGTCATCATTTGACCATTCCTCGAATAAACATGGAGTTTAAACCTGTTTTGCTTTGAGCCTTTTTGAAGAAAATGCACTAAATTAACCTTATCTGAACGTGAGTTAGTTTACCCTGACATGACTATTTCTGTCCGTAGCTTAAACTTAACAGGAAGAAAAGAACTGTGCCTCTTTTTCTTCTGAAGCCGTGAAAAGTTCATGGTGAATGAGATAAAGTCATGAAAGATAAAAGCTTGCTCTCTGAGAATTTTCTTACTGCTACGAATGAAAGTGTAGTTTATTTATGGCAACAAAGTGAACGGAAAATCTATTTCAACCCGTTTTTTTTATATATATATTATTATTAGGTTTTTTTTGTAAGTCTGGGGTTGTTACAGGACTTAAAAATAGCTTTGCATTTTTTTTTTTTTTTGCGTGTAGTTTATAATTCTCCTTGTGGTTCTCGTCATGGTTTCTCGATTGTGCAGCATGTGGGAATGCTAATCAATAACCAATGAAAAAAAATCAATAAAGCTTATTAAAGCAATAAAGCACTCAGGGGTATAGCCTGTACCAATAACGCGAGGACACCTTCTATCTATGAGGCCGCGGCTGACCTCTTATTGAAGTCAGGTTTTAGTTTATTGCCTGGTTGAAACTGCAGACTTTTAAATGTTGGGGGTTTTTTGGCGATTAATAAGCTGATCAATGTTAATCATGTTTCTGAATGAATTTACAGTTATTTCAAAACTTAAGTAGGGCCAGGTAGGTTTTCTTACAGACACTGCTTTTGGATCTTTAAAAACACTAGGAAGTAGGCAATTTGTGATTTGCAAGAAAACTGTAACACTCCGAGAATCGCAAAGCTACTAGACTACTAGCATCGCAAAGCTACTTGGCTACTAGCATCGCAAAGCTACTTGGCTACTAGCATTGCAAAGCTACGAGGCTACTAGCATCACAAAGGTATTAGGCTACTAGCATGGCAAAGCTGAAATTTACACAAAAATCCCACAGAAATTTTAAGATAGAATTTTAAATGGTCTATTATAGAATAAGTTTTTTTTTTTAATTGCACCTTTTTCATGAATGATGTGGAGAATTTATCCGCTCTCCATGCTGAGTTCTTGATGTATGAGCTGCATTCATGAATTCATTTATTAATACTAAAATCCAGCTGGTCCAGCTACCTTTAGGAGCTAACAGACAAAATGACATCAAAGAAAAGTTTTCTGTTGCCTTTGTTAGCCTCTATCTAAGCTGCCACCTAAACAGGACGTTCCCTAGTGTGTCATATCCTTTAAACTTAGCTTTGAGAGCGTGTCATTTCCTTTAGCATTAGCTTTGCAACTAGCTAAAAGAGATAGAAGGAAAAACACAGAATTATTTGTTCTCAACAATGACAATCTGGATTCTGAGAATATCTTCTCTAACCTTCCCCTAATGGTACATTTGTACCTTTAAACTGTCGTCACTGTGGGATTTTCCACGAGTTTTATCTGGTTTAAGTGTCTGTGATTCCTCAACATGTCCAGTTTGTAAGTCTGTAATTTCATATCACTCAGTCCTGAAAAAAAAAAAAAAAAAAAACTAAATCTGGATGTTCTACCTCCACCGCAGAGGTCTGCTTAAAGTTTGAACTCATTTCATGAGAAGCTGTGTGATTATACAAGTTAGAGCTATTCAGTTTAGTTTCTTTTGTTTGGGTTAACTATGTTTCTATGAGTTACTTTGCTAACACAGTCACATTAGTTAGTACAACAGCCTGCTACTTAGTCATGTTAGTACTTAGTAACTTCTTTTCTTTTCTTTTATAATTGCAGGTAAAGCCAATAAAAACCTGCAAATGGAGAACATAACAGAACAGAAAAGGGTTTTATTTACCAAGGTTTTTGTTTTTCTTTAAATGACCACTTTCAGCTGAATGACAAAATACACAGGTTAGCAAAAATATCAAGGTGGCAGACATCAACATATCCACACGAAACAAGGAGAGTTAAGAGCTCTAGTTACCTCTTGAATACATTTCTAGTTTTAAAGATGATGTGTTCATGTTTTTTTTTAAGTTCACAGTTAAGGAAAAGACATTTACTTTGGAGGTAAAAGAAATAAAAAAATTCGTCACTTAGTAGTCAGATGTCTGTGATGTTCACAAACCCTCAGAAAAACACATTTTACATGAACTTGCCCAGGATGAACCGGTAATAACAGACGGACCTTTCACCACATCTCTTCTCTATGATTTAACACTTCAGCAGCAAGTTTTCCAACTAGTTTTGCTTTTTTTTTTTATTTTTATTTTTTTTTTTATTCTGAATACCTTTCTGTATTTCTTGGCTTTATTTCTTTCTCCGCTCTTTTCTGTTTTCTGTGCGATGTTTGCTTTTAGGACTGCTGTCCGTCTGTCTCCTGTGAGACGCGACATGAGTGGACAGGGCCACCAGGCCACGCGACTTTCATCCTGTTCCAGTGTGTGTGTGTGTTTCTGTGCACACATGCACACACACACACACACACTGTTTACATGCCCTTCATACCGTGTCAATTTCCAAATTGTGTGTTTGTCTGTGCGTCAAGTGGGTGCGTGTTAATGTGTGGGTCTGGTAGTGTTGACGGCGCTAGCAACGAGCCCTTGGAGCCTTCTTTCTATGATAAGGCTGCTGAACCGTTTTCAGTGTATTATTTTCGTCTGTCTGTCTGTCTGTCTGTCTCAGCCAGTGTTCTGTCAGATGTTAAACACTGAAAGCGATGCCCAGGCCACTCTAATGTCAGACTGCTTTACTGTTCTCTCCCAGTCTGTCTCGTCACGCTTTTCTACAATAAAACACAGGGACCGAACCCTCCGAAATGGCTCGGAGCTAAAAAGAAAAAGAAGGAGGAAAAAAAAAACCTCTCTAAGCTTCCTCTTTTCTCCCCCCACTACCACTTTATTCCCCATCCACCTCCTACTCTTCTGCTTTTTCATCTTCTCGTCCTTAAAACACTCCTCTCTCTCTCTCTCTCTTCCCACCTTTTCTGTTTTCACATCTCTGCATCCTTCTCTCCTTCCCACTTGGCATCTTCTCTCCTTTCCCTCCTTATTCACCCTTTTGATCCCCCCCACCCTCCTCTCTCCCTCTCTCTCTCTCTCTCTCTGTCTCTTTCTCTGAATCATTAATGCCTGCCATGTCATGATCCGTGTGGATGTGAGGGGAGTTTAGAATGATTATTCCTTCTCACTGTATTCACTTGATCTCCCACTTGCCGCCGCCGTACACAGGCAGCAGCACGCTCCCCACTCCCAGCACATTTCGGCGTCGGATGACTCTCTAAAAGCTTCGAATTAGCTCGAGATTTCACAAACATGTTGGCAGGTGGTGCCGCCGTGCTGTTGCTCTCTTACTCTCGAATCTTAGTTGTTAGCATCACCTCATTAGTGTTTTCTCCCCACAAGAAAGAAATAAAAATAAAAAATGTCTCACTAAAATACCGTATGGTGGAATTTTGGAGTTTCTTTGTGCATTTTTTGAGCCTTGCCTCAAAAGCCATGTGTTTTCAGAGTGAACTTTTGGGATCACAGAAGTCCATCTTGTCTTTTATGGGCACTTCAGCAAAACATGTGAAGTATTTGGTAATACCAGCAGTGAGTTAGACTCACCAGTCCCTTTTTTTTTGTCCAACGCCTTCTACTTTATTTTCATCAAAGAGTAAACGGTAAACAGTGACACAGTAACAAGTCTTATTTTCTTTCCCTGCATTATGACAACAAAATAAACACTGTTTTTTACCTTTATATGCATTTAGATTAGAATATATGCAGCAAAAGTTTCAAAATAGAACGTTGGGTAACTCATTATTTGAAGGGATGTGCGTAAGAGTGACACGACTCTATCAGAAATACGACCCCTGTTGTGGACACAAAGGAGTCCGCATCAATGTCTGACCGTTGCCATGAGACTTTTAATGCAAAGTTGTACTAAAACTTGCATTAAAAGTCCATTAAAATTGCCACCTTTGCATTAAAAGTGTCACTATTTACCGAATGACACTTCATGACAACAGTCATAGACGTTCATAAAGACTCCTTCATGTTC
Source organism: Poecilia latipinna (assembly GCF_001443285.1). Classification (NCBI taxonomy): domain Eukaryota; kingdom Metazoa; phylum Chordata; class Actinopteri; order Cyprinodontiformes; family Poeciliidae; genus Poecilia; species Poecilia latipinna. Next base: position 123,559 of record NW_015113102.1, on the reverse strand, counting down.
ATGACAGATGTTATGTCATGTTTATTACGTCAGTCTTATGCGCACCCCGTCAAATAAAGTGTTACCGTACGGTATCTCTGAATCATCCACACTTTACAATAAAAAATATGGCAAAGAGCAATTTTTACTTACTCAATATAAAATATTCTGATTTTCTTTTTTCTTCTTTTGCTTAGACACTGTTATATTTTTGTTATATTTTTCACAAAATTGAAGATGAAGCTTCTCTGGTGGCTCTGCTGCTTTGCAGCAAGAAAGTCCCTGGTTCAAGTCTCAGGCCAGGCTGCGCCTGCGTGGGGTTGGCATGTTCTCCCTGAGCATGCGTGGGTTCTCTCCAGGTACTCCAGCTTCCTTCTGACTACCTCCAAAACATGGCTGCTCAATTAATTGACCTTTCTTAGTTGCTTATTTGAAGCAATGAGATTTTTGCAAAACAAGAACTGTAGCTCAATCTGCAGCAAATCGTAAGTAGACGAAGGACGATCCGAGACCTCTCCAAACCGTTCCCGTGCTCCGTTAAACCTCTTGTTCCTTAATAATCCGCAAATTCATAGATGCCCTGTTTATTTCTCAACATGAATTACGAGTGTGTAACATTTTTTCACATTTCTTCTGCTTTTGATATAAGCTGAAAGCAGCTGGTGGGGGAAACATGGCAGACTACAGCAATTTTACATCCAAATGCAGAAGGAAAACAAAATGCAGACTTTAAACATCTCTTTAATTATAAACAGTGCAGACATCATGCATTGATTTTACTTCACAATCTTAACTCCAGTAATTTTAATGCTGAGGACTACTTCAGTGGTATTTACAGAACAATTTACGTCTGTCCTGATCCGTGTTTCTGTGTGTTTATTTTTGAGATATTTCTGTGTTTATTGTTATCCTGTTCCCTGAGTCTCTGTCTCTGCGTCTTCCCCGTTGATTGTTCCCAGGTGTGTCTCGTTCCCTTGATTACCCCGCGTGTATTTATGTCCACCTGTTGTCTCTGTCTCTTGTCGAGTCCTTGTCTAATGTCTAACGTCAAACATATGGTTATTGTTGTCTGTCTGCGCTCTCCAGTCAACTGTATAGTCCTGGTTAGCGTTAGCTCTCATGTTCAGTTCTCTGTATCAGTAGCTACCGGTATTAGCTGTGCGCTAAACTCTCTGCCGTGCCGCCTGTGTTGGACTGACTAGAGCTTTCATCATTAAATATTCATCTTCATCACAACCTGGGTCGTCCTGTGTCCTCATCCTCACCTCTACCACCACCACGTTATGACAGCATCAGCTTTCTGCTTCTGAATAGCGAGATACTGCTAGAGTAGTACGAATTAGTACAAATTATGCATTTAAATCAGTAAACATCTGCACACGGTTGAACTGAAGCGAGCGTACAGAACTCTGAGAGCAAAGCTTTCGTTTCTGAACACTTCACCTCCCCGGGTAAACCAGACCACAACTGTTAGAACTGACATCTTGTTAATTTCATGCAATAATAATCTCAGAGTTACTATTCCTTCATTGTGGAATTATTATTATTATTATTATTTTAAATCAGCTGTTGCACACTTGAATATACGCATAGGCAGGACAGGAAATTACACCACAAACAGAGCGAGGTTGAACTGCACAGCAGCATCCGGAATAACAGCGAGAAGCCGCTGAAATGCCACGTTAAATTACTGACCGTCTCAGAGGCCTTGGTGACACCATCTCATGTATCTTCAAACTGATATTACGTTTTCTTTATTGCAACATACGTAGCTACATGGTGGGTGAAAATAAGGCCGTCATTATCAACATGGAAATTAAAAATAACAGGCCGAGCAGCAAACATTGTCCTCTACATTTTCTTCTTTGTCATTACTTTCTTTATGTTTCTTTGGAAACTTAAAGGAAACCGTGGCAACACAGAGCAGGGAAAACAGTGGTTCTACTGCTGCAGAGTCCGGCAGAGAGTTTGTGTATTAATCTAGCGTTCGTTGAAGTTTTCCTGTGCCATAGCTGTGTCTTGAAAACACTCACACACACACACACACACACACACACACAAAAAAAATTGTAACAGGTATTTTTATGCATAGAGTGAAAAATGCTTCTTTTAAGTAAATTGTTCACTTTTATCAAACATCCAGGTTCTGACATGAAAAGTTGTCGTACGTAATCGACTTCATCACACAGGACACCGAGCGCGCCGGTCGCTACATGGAGGAAACTCTGAAGAAAAGTCATTAAAGCCAAAGAATGTTCTACACAAGAGAATAAATGAAATAATAATTAAAAAACAGTTGGATGAAAACAGAAAAAGAGAGAAAAGGAAGTAAAATAATGCAGACAACAGAAGATGACAATAAGAAACTCGTGTTGATCACCTTGTCCTGTTTTTTTTCTACTAAATCTCTATATTTGATCTCTGTAAACGTCTCTAAAGGCAAGTGTGTAGTTCCTGTTGTGGCTCCTGATGTGTTTGTTTGAAGGTTGATCCCCCATCTGCCCCCCTCACTCCTCTTAAAGTTGTACGCCGTGATTTCATAATCTTGTCAGTGTCTTTTGTTCGCATGTCAGTTGGATGTCAGCTTAATGTGTTACTTTTTAAAAAAGGCCCAGGGGAAAACAGCTTTAGCGCTAATAGCTGCATTTTAAGGTGCCATCCATGAGGCGGGATGAGTGTTACCATGCGCGTGTGTGTGCGTGTGTGTGTGTTCCGGCTGGATGAACGTTCGCCTGCCTGACTTCCTGTCTCAATTAAGCTGCACTTTTTTTTTTTTCCGCCTCAAGTCTCAAGAACCTTTTTGTTGTCAAACTTTCTATATTCCCTCACATGTTTTCTCCTGCGTGACTCACGTGTGAACCTAAAACCTTCCTTTTTTTTCTGGTTTGTTGATTCTTCATCTTCATCTTTTAGAAAGTCTTCCCAATACATCAGAAACTAGGAAAAACACGCACCACAAGTGGTTGGTGTGTTTTTAGGTCTTGTATCCCAAAGCGCTCTCTCTCTCTCTCTTCTTTTTTTTTATCAGTTTATCTCCAAAAAAAAAAGATTGTTGTGATGTCTGATTATAAAGAAAAATGAGGAGGTTTTGCTTCATGAACTGCTGGACTGGATATTATGTATTACAATCAATATATGTGGCAAGTATTATGCAAAAATGAGGAAACTTGAGGGAATTACAATAATTTATTTTAGTGAAGCATATACCTGTATTTTCTTGGTTTGCTTTCAAATTCAAACAACACATAAAATGTCGACCCTGAAGCTGAACTATATTTAACATCAATTTGGCTGATTCTAGAGCAAAAGAAACATAATCTAATATTGTAATCTCTTGTTAAGCTAACATACGGACAATTCAGTCTCTTTCGAACAAAATCGTTTCCTCTCAGACTGAATTAGCTATTTTAGCGTTAGCGCGTTTGGTTGCTAGCCTGCGGTCATTTTCATTAAATTAGAGAAAGCATTCTGACGAGACTTTCTTGTCACGTTTTGTTTTTCTTTGATAAAAACAACCTTTTATGTTTCTGCATTCAGATTTATTTTTTATTGGTCTAATGTAACGTTTCTAGTCGTCATTCCATTATCCGCAAGTGAGAAAGACACTCAAGTTTTGAAACATCAACCTCTGTATTTAATTTGTGTTTTGGGTTTTTCTTGCTAAATTAACTTTTCAATAATACTCTGCTACGTTGGATGTGACTGTACTGACTTTTCAACATAAACAGTGATTACTCTACTGCCTATGCTAATATGCATATATGGTAATTACTCACATAAAGTAGCAAAAGAAAATTAACATGTCAACTAATAACCTTTTGCTATTAGTTATTTTTGGTAGCTAGACATAATCACCAGCTCCACACATAAACAAGTGGATATAAAATAATGGATGGGTGTGTTTTCTTTGCACGTGCATTTTTATATTTTAGTCGGATGAGTTTTTTCTTGTGATATTCCACAGCAGCCATGTTCCAGTAAATATACAGATGTCTGATCATGCAGGGTTATGTATTATCTGTATTTAAAATACATACCAATACACCAACACAGAGAAACCAGATAAGATGCGTCAGATGTGAGGATGCAGATGACGGAGTTAAACAGGGAGACATGACTTGTGATGTTGCTTTCCTCGTTCAGTCGAACTGCAAATGTCGAATCCTTACGTATTTTGGCTGCTCCTTTTGCAGCACTGGCTCTAGAAGCAGCTTTGCTCACTAATTCAAAGGCTGCAGGGCAATGTGTTCGTCACAATTTGTGTAATGATTTGCGAGCAGCGCTGCGTGCACAGCACTGCGTCTTTGATCACGACACTTGAGAAAACAATCTTTTTTTTTTTTTAAATAGTGGCATTACCGTGAGATTCACATTATTTTTGATTTAACTTTACACCCTCTGTGAACATTTTAAATGAACAATTTGTCTCTAAATATGTTATATAGAGGCTAAATTAACCATCTCTGGGACTTCATGACTTAGACTAGAATTTAAACTTTTAGCACTTAGTGCTGAACTCATAAAAGCGAAACCTGAAAAAGAATAACTTTTCTCCATCTGATTTGGATCAAGCTATGAACAATATAATATTAAGCCTCTAAAACAGTTGTGCTGTGCTTTCTTCCTTGTTTGAGAGATTTCTGCTCTAAACGTAACTTTATATTTGTACTAACAAATTCAACAATTGCTCTGATTCCTATTAGCTAATTTTGCTCCCTTGTCTTTTTTTCTACAAAGACTAATATACCTTTTCAGTTTCATAGCCAACATACATCTGCTTTTCTTCTGTTTGACATTTTCACAATTTTATGTTACATTAAAGTGTCCTTATCACCTGTTTGTTGTCTATCTGCGACATTTCTACTTGGTTTACTCCCAGAGTGGCGTTTACTCACTTCACTGCTACTGCAGAAAATATCCAGATGGAAATGTTGGAATATTTAAGTTTTATGTCACATATGAAATGTTAACAATGTGACCTGTTAAAACTGCTCAAGCCTGTGAATATCAGAAATCAAAACTGTGCCAAGTCATGTGACATATTTGAGGTGTGAATTTAAATAATACACAGCAGCGCACTGAAAAATATTTAATGGTGAGAGTTCCAAGCTGATCACTGCCCCTAGTGGTCAAATAATTATTAGTAGGTTGAGGTTTCAGCATTCATTAGTGCAGACAGAGCCCCTGCATGAATCCCTGTGGTGTAGAACTATTTCTTTTTTTTTTCTTATTTTTTAAGTTTTATTATTTCAATGTCATTGGAAAGTAAGGCAGATGAGCAATAAAATTATAGCAATATTAAGATATTTGAAATGCTTTTTTTTTTTTTTTTTTTTTTTTTGCAAATCTCTGAAATGTTAACGCTGAAATGTTAACAAACCTTTTCCTTTTTACTGGAACAAAAAGTTTGACATGTAATTCAATTCAATTTAGGTTCAGTTAAAATTTTATTCAAATAACGAGGTACAGAAGATAAGTTTATACACGTGTGTTATGTCTTGAAGCCTCAACCTACCTTCTGAATAATTTGTCACCACTAATATTCTCAAGTCCCGTTTAGGAGACACCAGCCAGCAGTCTGACCTTCAGTCTGACTTGGTTGGCAATAAATGGCTTGAAGTGACGTATGTAATTGTGTTCACTGCTTAGTATTATTTACTCACAACTTATATTTTCATATTCTATCAGGATTTATTTATATTTGCATTATTAGGTAAGCTGCCTCCCAAGTGTTTCTCTGTTGCCAATGCACAGGAGAACCTGAAGAAAACAGGAACACATGGAAGACTTATCAAACTAACCCACATTTTTAAAAAGTCTCGCTCCTTTAATGTACCCACAGCACACACTTACCCACAACCCAGAGCTAAACTCACACACACACACATGCACACACACACACATTGCTTCAGTTGATTAAACCTGTCACATCAGACCTGTCAGACAAAGAAAGGGGGAGGAGGAGGGAAAAGGTGGAACGTAATCAAAGAAAGAAAGAGAGGAAAATATGACAAACTGTCCTTCACATGTATTTGTGATTAAAGAGATCAGAGAGCCAAAGAAGGGTGGCGCAGACACACACTCCATCACAGCTCTGTGTGATGCTCAGGCAATGTAGGTACACAGCAACCCTTTGAGTATAAACTTATAAATAATAAAGTGGTGAAAAGGAAAGAAGCAGTAAATAGCTGTGACAAGCAAATGCATCATTTGAATTGCAATCAGCTCCATCTATCACACCTCAGCTGTTTATTTCAAATACGTAGCTCAAAAAATAAATAGAGTTGTGCCCCGTTTTTTTTTTTTTTTTTTTTTAAGGGAAACAAAAACAGAAATGTGTT
>NW_015113102.1:113807-114060 GCF_001443285.1 Poecilia latipinna | reverse complement strand
CCCAACTATCCCCCCCCCTGTGTTTTTTTCAAATAATTAGAACAAAAAATAAAAAAGGTTGTGCACCCTTTTTTTTTTTTTTTTTTTTAAGGGAAACAAAAACAGAAATGTGTTTAATACAAAACAAATTGTACTGTACTGGCAACATTAAGAATAAAAAAGAACAGACTTTTTCTTCTTTTATTTGCTTTTTTTTTTTTTTTTTTTTTTTTGTTTTTTCCCCCAATATTAAAATTATTTTTATAAATCTTCA
>NW_015113102.1:88609-110725 GCF_001443285.1 Poecilia latipinna | reverse complement strand
TTTTTTTTTTTGGCTTTTTACCCCAATATTAAATCTATGTTACTAAATCTGACTTAGCTAGAAAAAAATAGCAAAACTTTAGCAATTCAAATGTGCATATAGTTTTTAACTATCGAACTAACTAAAAACATGGAGAAAGTTTATGGTTGACTGACGGTTTTCTGAGTGACGAATTCTCTTTTTTTTTTGCATGAAGCGTTTACGGTCAAAGTTATGAATCTTTCCCATTTCGTTGTCTGTCTTCTTCAACTGTTGTGGTGGTGATGGTATGTACCCATGTGTTGCTTTCAAACGCGCAAATTATTGGCAGAAACAAATAAACAAAGGTGTGTGAATGGCCAAACAAGGTCGGTGTGTTAATCAGCTGTGAATCTTCCACTGGAAACAAACTGAACTGAATCCAAACTCAAATGTTTACCATTTCAAAACCTCAGATACTGCTATCTAAGCAACTTCAACTGGTATATATTTTCTCAGAAATGTTTTTTCTTTATATATATATTTTTTTGGCATTTCTGCTCTGGTGACTTTGTTCCTGGTTTTGCCGTGGTGAGTCACATTTCTGTGCACGTCTCCTGACTTCTTCTAAGTGTAATACTTCCCACCTTCAATTGATCTTCTGGATGCATCTGAAGTAATGAATTGCAGTTTGGGGCTTTCCATGCATTTTTTTTTTTTTTTTTTTTGACTTGGTTTAATTCTGTAATGGCCTCTCCTCATGTCCCAGAACCAACCAGGGTTTCCAGCAGTGCCTGGCACGCAGCGTGGTGGGGCATGCAGCAGAGCAGCCTTTATGGCCCTAGCACACTGCTATTAATGCTGTAACACAGTGCTAATGTGCTTCCATGCTTATGTTCCTGCACACACACCCACACACACACAACACTTTTACCAACTCAAGCTGTGTTTCTCTGGAAGCTAATGGGTTGTGTTGCTAGAAAGACACAACTACTTAAGAGCTGGTTAGGGGCTGAACGCAGATGGTTGGTGTGTGTGTGTGTGTGTGTGTGTGTGTGTGTGCGTGTGTGTGTGTGTGTGTACGAGACTGTTTGTTTATGTAGACTTCTATATTGGTGCTTGAAAGTGATAGGAAGACAAACATATTTGAATTATGTTGTTTGTTACTCCTGTGTTTCTGTTCAGACTTCCAGAGCAGATGATGAGTCTTTTTGAGAACCATTCAGCTGAAGGTCGTTTTTTACTCTCTGTTCAGATTTAAAGGGTTCAGAAAAGTCTCTGTGTTTGACTAGTTATAATATGATTATTAATTAATAAAAAAAATAGGATTAAATGCAGTTACTGTGTGCAGTTTAGTGATTAAAATCACATTTCTCTTTTTTGACTGATGTCCTGAAGAAGCGTGTTGCAAACAGGAATGTTTTTCAAGAGCATTATTTGTGTGTGTGAGACTGTGATGAATAGTTCTTTATTCTCACTTTTATTGTTATCACAATATCTTTACTATATATTCCCATCCCAACTGTAACGTCCATTCGTTTCCCTTTGCGAGGATATTGATGGTTCAAACATTTTCTAAATGCATTTCAGCTCTTCAGCAGCAAAATGTGAAAAAAATAAAGGTACTCTTGGAACAAGTGTAGTCAAAATAGGCTATAATATGTAAATATATAGTCACATACACACCCAAAAGGTGTCATATTTGAGCTAAAATATGTAACCATATTCCAGCGGGATCGCCACAGATCGGCTCCATGAGCCTCTGATGTTTAACAGAGAGCAGAAACTGGGACCAGCTGTAAAGCTGCTAGCCTCTCTCCGCGTCGACGGCTGCTAAGCCCTCGTCATAACCGGTTGCTAAAAGAGCAGAGACAGGCTGATAGCAGTGAGGCGTGAAGAAAATCTGCCCAGACATGGAGCGGGAGCAGCAGCCTTTGTTATCGCTGCTGCCTCTACAGAGCGTACGGCTCTGGATTAGCCCGTCTCCAGGTAATGTAAAGTGCCTTACATGCCTGCAGGCGAGTAATTCGGCGACGCGGACCTAGTTCGCAACCATCTGTTGCAGTCTGCAAAAGAAAAACTGGTGCAGATTTAACACAAAGACAGTCATTTGGTAACTCAAGACTTTTTTTTTTTTTTACGTTTCATTGCATCAGTTCTCTGCTGATTGCTTCATATTTGAATTTATATTAAAACCTTGAACACTTACCCTACAAGTCAGGTCTGTGTGTTCGGTTTGCGTTTCTTTCCTTGTTCACAGCATTTCTTGGGGTTATCCAGCGTCTTCCCCTGGACGGCAGACATGCAAGTCGAGTGAATTAGAGGGAGTGAATTGCCCATAGGTGTGAGTTGGAGTGTGAAGGATTTTCTGCTCCTGCGTGTTCAACGCGACAGACGACAGGCAACCTGTCCTGGGAGTGTGTGTGTCTTTCATCCAGTGCATGCTTGGGTGAACTCCAAAATCCTTGTGACCTTGATCTAGAGCTAGCAGGAAAAAAAATTAAAAGGGGGGGGGGAGGGAGGATTTAATTGACAGCGTATATTTGCTTCTGCTTTTCGTTTCCTAAAACATTTTCCTGGGCGCTTTTAGTTACCTAAATCTAATATTCATGGAAATAAAGCCCAGACTAACACTATGGCTTCCCAAGGGCAGTTTTTACCAGGTAATAAAGACACAAAACAGCTGCTATTCTACTAAATTAAAAAATAAAGACCGACTGTGACGCGCATAAGAGGAAATAACCAGATCTTGATATTTGTGTCCGTCTGGAGGATAAAGCCTGGAGCAGTAATGCTTCCCAGCTTTAAATGTATGGCCCTTTCAGATACATAATTACTGCGACTCCTACACTTTCTATGATGGCCAGAAGAAAAATGTGACAGATATAAGAGTAAAAGCAAAGTTTCATTCTTCAGTTGTCAAATACTGCCACACGGTTACAACCACCTGTCAACACAAATGAACACACGAGCCTTTCTGACTGTCGTATGATGCCATTGTGAAGTGGAGCGGTGCTTTTAAGACCTTTTTAATAAAATACATTATATAACTTTACACATTAAGCGTTTAAAATGGATTGTAGACTTTAAAAAATCTGTCTTTCTTAAATGCGCCAACTTTGCATCTAATTTTCGGTCATACGTAAGATCAAATTATGCTTTAATTTTAATGACCAGCCAGTTTACATAGTCTATCAGACAAACTACTTTTATTATTTAATATATTTAATGCACTTTGCTTAATATAAAAGTCATTTATACACAGACATTTTAAACATTAATCATATGTTTAAAGGATATGGATTGGTAAACAAGCTGAACAGTGAACAGTGATTATTTTAACATTAAAGCCGCACCATAATATTTACAAAATAATTTTTTTTTACACATTTTATTAAAACTGTCACCATGTTGTGAGAGAATGAGCTCCTCCACCTCCTTCCTGTGTCGTTGTTGCCGTCTGAAGAAATGCACCACTGAGGTCAAAAGCAACCAATCAGAGCCAGAAGGAGTGTCTCAGCGCTATCAATCAACATTTGTATGAGCTGCTGAAAGTGTTAATGGTGGAGAAACAACTTCTCCATTCCAGGAAACCTATTTAGCTATGCTGTAGCATCTGTTGTGTAAAAAAAAGCATGATTGACAGCGCTAAGACCCTCCTCCAGGCTCTGATTGGTTGTTTCTGACGAAGCAGTGTATTTGTTCAGATGACAGCAGGTCCAGGCAGAGGAGCTCGATTTACTTTCATTTTTTATTTATTTATTTTTTCAGATTATCTGCCTCATGCAATTCTGTCAGTGATGATTTAAAAATATATATATTTTAATAAAAGTCACAGAGATCAAAAATATGAAATGTTTCTTTCAGTAGCCTTATGTTGAAGTCAGCCTAAAGTTTCAATAATAAACAGTCTTGACTTTGACTTGTGCTCTGAGAACTTCAGACTTTCACTCTGGATAAACTGGGTGTGAAAGTCGACCAGTAAGTGAGCCACGGACCATTACGTTACAGTGACGCTTGCTTAACGGGTTTGCATCTGATTAACTGGCCGGGTTCATAAACCATGAGCTAACATCAATCTGTTCATGTTAGTAGGTTCGTAGTGACACAAACTGACAGATTCAAAATGAACTGTGCATTGAAAAGCATCAGATCATTTTATGTGACTGGGAACAGCAGTCGGTGTTCAGGATGAGGCGTTTTGAGCAGCTGTGCCCAGTTTTCTAACTTCCCAAGCAAAGGATGCTTCCCAAGGAGAAAAAACACCCAAAGCTCTGTGAGGCCAAACTGTGTAATTAAGCATTCACATTCATTTGATGCTTATGAGAAATGTACTTCCTAGTATATCTTTTGCATTCAAGTATAAAACAGATTATTTCAATTCATTACCTACTCCAATGCAAGGTTATAAACAGACTAGATGGCATGCACTGGATGAGAGAAAAATCATTTCACTCATCATACATGGACTTTATGTTGGTCTTGGACATGGGACAAAGCCCAGAACCAGATTATGTAAATTACACACCAACCAAATAGTTCAAAAATAATAACAATTTAAAAAAAAAAAAAAAAGCATGCAGCAAAATGCTTCTTATGCAGTTACAAGAGGAAAATAAAACCAAATCCAGTCTGGATGTTTGAGGCATTTGAACCCAAACTTTCAATATCCAAGCAAACTTGTAAATCTGTGGTTTATTTCTTTATTTTACCTGGATGTTTTTCAAATATATTAGTTATCAGACATCAGAATATGTAAAAACACACAATCTTAAGTTGTTGTTTTTTGGGTCTAGTCTCTAGTGCCAAGATCTTAGTACACTTGAAATGAAACTAACTTACAAGTTACTTTTAATGATGATATGGGAGCTCGTTTTAAGCCCATAATTCCTTAACATTGATGAAAAAGTACAATTTATAAGTGAAATAATCTGCTAGTGGAAAAAGACCTCTTAACTTATAATGTATAAGGAATTACTAACTTAAAACACGTTTTATAAAGTGAGTATTATTATTGCTTTCCTTAATCAGTGAGGGATTAGTTTTGGCTTCATGTTGTTTAACAAATCTACATGGTGAATACATTTATCACACAATGTAACTTAACTTTCAAAAACGTCACCGTGAAGCAACTTCATTTTTTTATCCGGCTGCTTAAAAACTAAGCGTGTCAGTGAGATTAAATTCCCGACCGTCCCTGTTATCTTTCGACACAAAATGTGTCAGGGACTGATAATTAACCTCCTCCCGGTCCTCCTTATTAGATTAACAGTGGATGGTGTTTTGAAAAAAAGTGTGGTCGCATCAGAGTTCACGGAGGGAGGTAAGGGATGGTAAAGGAAGAACATCTGGTGAGAGAATACAGCTACTGAGACCCGGAAAGGTTTATAGGGCTACAACGAGTAACACACACACACACCCACACACACACGCATACACACGCATACACACACACACACAACCATGTGCATACACACACACACATGCATTATCAAACTTTAATCAAAAGAACACGAATTCGATGGACACAATTCGTTCAAGTATCAGCCTAATGATACAAAAGAAAACACAAAACTGAAACAACATAAACCTCATTATATGTCCGTAAAATAAGATACGACTGCAAATTTGCATGTCTATTGATGTTTGTGACAAGGTGAAGAAGCCCATATTGCGGTTCTGATGACAAAGACGAGACATTGTTCACCGTAGCATCATTTTCCACAGAGAAATCCGTGCGTACGCTTCCTGCATTTAAACGTGAAAGCGCAGAGGAGGATGAAAGGAACAGTCGGCAGATTATTGCCATCAAAAAGCAATTTGTAAAATGGCTTAATCACCAAATAATGAAAAAAAAACAAATAATGAAAAAAAGTAATAGCAGCTCTAACTAGCACGTAACGTCGATTTAAAATCCTCGGCGTGCCTGGCTTTGTTTTAAACCATCGAGAATGTTCTCCTGCTAAGCATTCCCTCCCTCATGGAGACAGGAACAAGCTTGTTATTTGAATTTGTCAGTTGTTGTTTCAGACGCGCCGAACTGCCATCTCTTCCCTGGACTTTGTCATTAGTGTTGTGCTGTAGTGCTCAGCTCTCGGCGAATTCCTCACATTTGAAGAGCTCTTGATAGCCCATAGACAGTTACTGTCACTAAGGCCCAATTTGGATGTGATGGACTGTGATATTGTGCTTGTCATTTTGGCTCCTGAGTTTAAAATAATCCTCACAAATCCCTGAACTAAAAGTTATCCTCTTGTTAGTTAGACTGTACTTACAAACCAATATACCTGCAGCATCCTGTCCCGAACACAACACATTTGTGTTAGATAGGTAGATGGATGGATGCATCCATCCATCCATCCATCCATCCATCCAGACTCATTTTTAACAGAAGCAAAAAAAGAGGCAGGACAAGTTGTTCTCCCTATGTCACTCCAAGTCTTTCGTCTGAATGTCAGATATGAGGCCATATAAAAATAATGTTTCCAAATCGTCTTCTCACGCATTTCTGTGCATGAGATGATGCTGTGCCGTACACAATTTGAACACACCCCGTCATGGATTTTATAAGACATGTCAAAAACTTCCCAGCTCTCTCGCACATCGTGGACATCAGACTTGTCCACCACTGTTACAGCATCAGTGCAACTTCAAGTCAGACTTCATGTCACAACTATGACCCAGTAACAACATCGTCTGATCTCACACGGCGCTGTGCAGACACCAGTGGATGTGACATGGTTAAGCGGTGAAAGGATCATCACCACGTTGTGACACGATTCTGCTGCAGTTACAAACTGTGCTGCTGGGTAACGCAACGGTGTAAAGCAAACAGCACGACAGTGAAGTTAAAGTTAGTGTTGACTGTCAGGATCTGGGGTTGTTTGGGTTTGATTTTTGTCATTTTTGGTGCTATTTTTTATTATTACTCAGTTCCACATTCTTTCCCGCTTCTGTTCGTCATCAGTGATTCCAGTTGTGTTTTATCTTGTTTCTAGTCATTTTCTGTTCTAATTTATCATGTTTCTTCAGTGTAAGTTATTTCGAATGTTAGCATCAATTCCTGTTTCCCTGTGCCACTGTCTCCTGCTCTACTACTCACACGTGTAATCAATTAGCTCATCAGTCCAGGTCCATTGTTCCCACCGTCAACCTCCCAGTATTTAAGCTCCTCATTCTCACTCATAACTCACCGGTTTATCTTGTTACTTACGTCTTATCTCGTCACTCCCCCCCCCGGTTCTCTGTGATCCCTTCGTGTCTCTAGTTTGGCTTTGTTTTGATTTTTGGTTTCCCCAGACTTTTTGTAAGTTTGATTCTTTTTTTTTTTTAAATTAAAACCCTCTGTTAAGATGGCCCTTAGCAGCTGGAGGAAGTAGGAGACTTGAGGCAGAGAAACTGTGCAACCCCACTGGGTGTTTATTCACCAACATTTAACAACAAACAACCCTGCTTACAGTGTCTTAGGGTCTCAGCAGCAACACACCTCAATATGGCCAACATGCAGCCTTTTATAGTTGCAGACTGTTCCAATTCATAACCCACTTACAAACAGGGTAAAACAAAATACATACACACAAACAAGGTTTGACAAACTAACTAAATCCTCATAATAATATATATTATCAAATTCTAGTCATTCTAAGCATCTCTAAAAGACTTTTTTATTCATATAAATACAAATCCAACATTAAATATATAAAATGTATAGCTCTACTACTCCCCCTCTTCCATCTGCTTTGGTCTCTTCCGGAACCTTTAAAAGGTGCTCAGGCCCCTGGGGAATCTTTTAGCCTGAACACCCTGCAGAGGAAGAGAGAGGTAAGCCACACCCATACAAAGCCTTCAAACATTTTAACAATCAATACCTATTTTATTCCTTTGTTGTATTTTAACAGGACATGATCAGTTCCAGCTGAGATGCCACTGAAAACACACAATAAATAAACATTTCAATCTATTTGTATCTGTTTCATTTCCTTCATCATGCATTTCTTTTATCATTTAACACATTTTAAGTGTTGTGCCGCCAAGTAATGAAGACCTTCATTACACCCTCAAAAGAACTGTTTCGTCTCTCGCCTGCTGCGACTGAATGCACACAACATGACATTAACGCCCTTATAAGAATCATGCTCTCAAGGAAGAGTGTAATATGAGGAAACTGGGAACGCTGTGGGAGTGCTCATGGCTTAGAAAAATGGAGTGAGAAAAAAATTCAATATATTTCCCCCCCAAAAAAAAGGTCTAACATAGATTTGTATTTGTTGTAGGTCATGTTTGGTCATCTGAGTGTAATTTAGGTGTTCATAAGCCTGCCAAACTGAACGATCAGTTCAGTTAGAGATCTTATATTTCTTTCATGGCAAAAGATTTTTTCTAAGACCACCAATAACCACATAGTGCGTGAACCAGTGGCACAACCTGCCACTTTACTTTCATACTGCTGAGTTTATAGTCTTTCAAATCCCTTGTTGAGACGCCGTCCATCCATGGCAGAGAGCCGGCTGCCCATCAAAGCCAATACAGACACAAAGGAAACAGAAAAAAACTCCAAAACACACAGAACCTTCAAATGTAAAGGGAATAATCTATTTGGGTTTTTACCATGGCTATACATATATAATGTAATTACATAGAGAGTGGCGGCCACATAAATCACTTAGGATCTAATGCGTCTCACACATCATTTTGATCGGTCATTATTTGCTCCAAGGATATATCAGCAAGTGACATGCAGAAACTAAATTGACCTAACTATTTTTCTTTCGCCCGCAGCTGTGAAAATCTCCCAGGCCAGCCTTTAGTGGGCAGAGAGGCTGTAATGAAAAGCCGGAGGGAGGCCCCAGAAAGTCCAGACGAAGCTCTTGTCATTTTCGACTGCATAGGTCTGAACTAATAGCTTGCTCTGTTCCCCCTGCAGATTTTCTTCGCTACTTTTGCCTGTGACTTGATTTTTTGTTGTTGTTTGTTTCTTTTAAAACCGTAAAACATTGAGTGCTGTTGAGATTCTTAACAGATTTCACTGAGACTGAAGAAAACGCTGCGATTAAATTTACAGGGTTGCCGTGGAATCTATTTAGTAGTTTCTGCTCATTCAGACACATTAAAACTCAATACAATAGCTTCTGAGAACCAAACTGTGAATACTTTTTTTTTTCTTTTTTTACATTTGGCACCGTGGTTGGGATAAGAATGATAGCGAACACAATGATGAAGCGTTATTTTTCTCTAAATGAACCAAATAATAAAAAGACAGGCAAACAAAAACTGATACAGAACAAAATCTGAAACTCTGAACTCAATCTAACAAGAAGTCTCAAAAACCTGCCGCAGTTTGTGCTTACTGAAATGTATGGTCTGTAACTAGATGGAGCAGTTTGTACAAAAACAAGAAGTAGAGGGCCTTGATTACTCGACTCAGGATAATTATACATTGATGTGTTTATTCAGACATTAAGGCAAAATACAAACATAAAAACCCTAACAGGACTCTGGGGGGAGTCTGAACTTTATTATCTTGTCTGTCTGTTACAATTGTATCTGTGGAATTAAAATCAATAAAAAAATTAATATAAGTACACTGTATTAAATATATTGGACTCGATGTTCATATTAAAACCGGCATTGCCTGTACATGTATTGAATTTCTTTTAGAACAAGATTGGAAATTGACACACAGAATTATTTATGCCCTTCCGAAAAAATTATGGACAAGCCTTTGCCTTTACATCAAACAAAATGCATAATTTCTTATCAGCTGTTGGCACTTTCACACCAATTTTTACTATTCTAATTTGTCATTTTTTACAAATTTGTTACTCTTGTAAAACGTTGACCCTTTCTGTAAAATATAAAAAACATTTTAATTATCCCTAAAAATATTGCTAATACTACATTGCTCTCATGAACTTAATGTCATGTATCCTCTGATCTTATGAGCTGTGCAGTATGCAATATTGTGCGCATAAAATAAAAAATTAAAAAAAAAGTTGACAAAAAAAATAGGAAAATACTTTTTTTTTATTCTTTACACACGTTTTTTTTTCTGCAACATGGTTTTCACTTGATGCAGTGAGTCAGTAGCTGTCTGACTTGTTTGGCTATGTCTCTGTTTCACCTGTCTAGTCCTATCTGTCGTTTCTCGTGCTCTGTGCTTCATTTTCAGCACATGTCCGGGAAAAGAACAGCAAAAATAACCAGAGATGCGCCACATCGTGACAATATTCTGGTGACAGAAACTGAACAATCACAACCCGCTAACAATGCCCTGTAGTAAGCCCTTGGAGATGCCCCAACAGATCTTCTTTTGGTTCAAAACGCGCCTGTGTTTTCAGTCCACATAACAAACCCGGGCTTTAGTACCATTCATCCTTCGCCATCCATCCCGCCGGTCTACTTTTGGTCCCTTGTCAGATTAGTTTCACTCTGTTTGTCCAATTTCATTTCAGGTGAACAGTGATTTCACTGCCCTCAGCTCACAGCGAGTGACACAAAAGTGGGAAACTGTCCACTCTGTGACCGTCTGCGAAATTTATAGGAAACGATCATTTTCTTGTGACCTGCAGCATATGACGGAAGTAGAGAGCTGTCAAAATTAGATTTTTTTTTCCTTTTATGCAGGAAGATTAGTTTGACTTTAAAAGGTCTCCATAATTTTTGATTTAATAACCAAAGTTGTTCCTGACATGATAGGTCTGACATTTCTTTGCAGAAAAGTGTCATTGTCTTTAATGACATTTAATTAGTTTCAGTTTCAGTTTAACAATGCAGTACTACTCTGCAACAATTGCCATCTAAATTGAACTTTACAGGACAAATGGGTCAAATTGTTATCAAATTAAATTGAATCCAATTTGCTAATAAATTCAAATTAATGCTAATACAATCAAACAGTTAGATTTAAATTGAACTATTTACAGTGCTAGGGCTGGGCAATTAATTGATTTGATCAATTAGTTAGTTTTTTTGTTTGTTTTTGGAGATTTCATTTTTGGAAAATTTTGATTTTTTTTTCTTTCACTAATGTATTCTTAGGTCTCCATATTTCAGAATGATGTTAGCACAACCAAGAACTACCGTCTTGTTTGACAAGCGTGTTTGACAGCTTGTATTTATTCTGGATCAACTCAAAGAAAGGAAGATTGAAATAAGAAATTTATATATATATATATATATATATATATATATATATAATATTGTCATTACTAATGTTTTTAAGGAAAAAAATGAAGGGGCAGAGAATGAAATTGATCGAAAATCGAATATGGTATAAAAAAAATCTGAGGTTTTATTTTTAAGCCCTACATGATTCAATCCTGTTTAAAATACAACATAGTAAATGCAGGTTGTTAGAAGCTTGTTAAACTTGACCTTTTATGGTAATAAAGTCTAAATTTCTTCAATCTTTAATCTGCTAGTTACTTTCTCAGCCAACTTACTCAGACCATCAGGTCAAGTTGATATGACCAGGTACCAAATGAAAAAGATAATGACTTGTGTGTTTTAATAATGTTTCATTACCTGTATCCTTGACAGGGACTGGTAAAGAGCCTTCTTTACCAATCCCACACTTTCCTCTGGATCGCAGCATATCATCTGTGTTTTGAATGTTTGCTTCTACTGTAAAGCATGTTGTGGTTTTCTGACCTGTGAAAGATGCTATGAATAAAATTTACCCATCTCTTAAAAAACAGCTGAAAAGTACTTAGTTTTTTCAGTCTACACACTCGAGCTCAACGCATCTGGTGCTTCTTTTTCTCCGATTTGTGTAGGATTTTTATGTATTGGTCTTCAGGCTAGACATTGTAACTATTAATCAATGTCATCGTTATGGTTTATACCTTCGGTAAAAATTATGCCCGATTCCAGCGAGCACTCAAAGCAAACTATGAGTGTTATGCTTTCAGATTTTTTCAATGTGGGTGAATACTCAAAAGGCAGTAGAGCTGCCAACTTTGGATCCATTTCAAGACACTTTTTTTTTCCCAGCTCACAGTGCGTATCTGCATAAATTAAGAATTTTCCAAACATAAAATATAAACGTGTACTTTCCTCAAGTACTGTACATTCTAACCAGTGTCTGACGTCGCATAAATTACCACCTCGAAAGAAGACTGTGAACTCTTCGCAACCGAATCTGGAATGCCTCAAAAGCCATTTCGACGCATTTGCATCCTTCTTCAATGCAAATCGTGGCAAAAATGATAAAATGTCAAAATCCATTTTTTACAAGTTTTGGCTGGCGTGTGCAGCTGCTAACTTTTTAATGCGTCCAGTTCCCTCCAGAAACTCCATGAACAGTACATTCTTGATAAGACAGTGGTGTGATGAAATATTGAGCTGCTCGTGTGGACAAGTCGTCTGTTTGAACAGGACAGACAGTCGTGCAGATAAACAGATCTGCAGAGTCATCCTGATCCTTCCTGAAGGATTTCTCGCAAAGTGATGGGCCTGTGCAGAAACTACGTGTCCCGTCAAACGTTCGGCACCCGACACGAAGCAATGAGATGCATTTCAAATGAACTACAAAACACGAGGGTCGGCAATAAAAGTATATCTCTGTGTTTTGTCACTGTAACTTAGTTTAAGTGATTTTTAATTGCACTTGACAAGCGCACACTGTCTACTGTGTCAAGAGTCGTGTAATATCCAATCAGCCAAAGCAAAAGAGCGTGAGCATGAATGAGGTAGAACACGGTTACAGCTTGTGTATTGCACATTTAAAATCAATTCATGTATGAAAGCTACAGCTGTAGCTGCCAAAGACGGCATATATTATTAACTAGCTAGAGGCACACGATGAATACTAGATGACTATTAGGCATTAGAGGAGTTGGGAATGTGATGAGAAATAATATAGTGGCGAATCCTCAAAAAGGCATCGCGTGGTTCAGCGCATCCCGCTTTTGAGTAAGTGAATTATTCAAAGCAGAATCTTTTATTGTGGGGAGTCTTTTGTAAATCTAGTGGAAAATATAATGACTTGTGTGTTTTAATAATGTTTCATTACCTGTATCCTTGACAGAGATTGGTAAATAAATTTGATAAACTTAACAGTTTATCGATAACAATGGTGTATTTGCATTTCTCCAACAATCTGCTAAAGTGCAATGAATTCGAGATTCAATGATTAGTTGAAACTCTGCGCAATAATTTGGCGTTAGAACCCTGGAAAAAAGTTGGTGGCAGAAATAGCTAACATGTAACAACATAGTAAGACATAATAATAGTGAAATGTGGAAGAACAATTAACGGCATTAGGAACATTTTATTCATAGTGTTATTAGCAAGTGCTGATGATTTTGCTTCTTCACGATTCCATATGTTTGAATTTTTAAATGTTTCTTGTAGTAAGTAGTTGAAAGAAGTTGGACATCAACAATAAAAACATAAAGTACTTTTTTATTATTGTCTGCTGTAAACCTGTTCAAACAATGGATCAGTAATTACAAACATTGTACAATTTAAGGGAATTTTACTCTGTATTTCGCCTTTTTAAAAATACAGAAATATTGAACCTTTAACCATTACAAATACTCTGAGTGCCTGAACATGCACTGGTTTGTTTCCAGCCATGGAAGTAGAAGGGGAACAGACAGCAATGTGTGGATAACAAATGGGGTTGTGAACTGACAAAGGAGACCTTTTGCTTCTGTAACTGGGACAAATATTACAAAAACGTGCTTGAATGAAATGGAGGCAATAACGTTGGGTTCAGCGTCTTGCCGGGGTCTTTCTGTATGCTTTCTTTATGCAAACATGAGTTTTCATTCCATTGGCTCCAGGGCATGTCGGGTTGATCTGACGTTGTAATTCCTTGAACTGCTTTTCCCTGCGACTGACTGGTGATGTGTCCAATGTGTACCGCTACCCCCGCCTACAGATCTTAAAAGCATATCTGAGTTGTTAGGAGGTATAACTCTGGCAAATCAGTCACAACTTTGCATTTTAGTGGGTCAAAGTGTGATGAATTGTTAACTTACTCCTTGATTTCCTGTTTTCCCATAATGCAGAGGCTAAAATCGGGGTACAGATAAAACTTTATTTACTACTCCCCACAGTAAGAATAAAAGTTGAAGTTTTTAAAAAAAAAAAAAAAAAACGTCCACCCGTGAATGTCGATTCGAATGCGTTCGTGAACAACACGGCATGACGTGTACACAAAGCAGGATTCTTCTTAGATTGCTTGTTATGCTGCAAAACCTTCCCACGTGCCCATCATCATTTGTGCCGTCTAAGCAGGCACAGCTGCACGGTGGGATGGCGATGTCAAAACACAGATGACTTTGTTATCAAAGCGTTGACATGATGTAATGCAGCGCGACTGTCTATCAGTGAACTGCGTCTGTCTGGGCAAAAACGGATCAAAGCCGGTGGCAGACGGAGCCGCTGGTCTCTGCGAATGGTAGCATGGATGGTACTTAATGACTGCATGGTGCGTTTTATTTACAGATGGTGGACAGAAGCCTCTGCACTTGACGGAGACGAAAGAAAAGTCATTTTGTCCAAGCAAAGCATTTCTGATTTAGTTGCAGAAAGAGGAATATAAATGAGCTGCTCACAGCACCGCTTCATCCCTTCTGTGATAAGAGAATATTGACTGAACGGCTGCTGTAAACCCAATAACTGTAATATATTTATTGAATGAAATAGCCCATATGTCATTATGTTCAAATCAAGAAGGAAAGGATGGGACAAAAGAGGCTATTACACATCGAAAGCGTGAGTGTAGGATCTTGAAAGTACCTTGAAAAGTTAATTACATTTTTAAAAGACACTATGTGGTCCAGAGACGTGCCGTCAGAGTAAATAGTTATTGTAAAGTGATTGCATTGCAGTCACTGCGTCATGGTGAGAATTTATTTTACTCTCTCCTGTTCAAATGCTGACTACTTAGAAAACGCTTGCAGCTCTTGTGTCTGGCAAAATAAAGAGATTTCCACAACACCTTACTACTGTTGATGCGAGGAGCGGCCATATTGAAACGCGAAGTCGACCTTACAAATTGCAACTGATGGTAGTCAGACTTTTACTCAGGTTTCCAACGGGAAATCCAACTTCGGAGAGCGATGCAGTTTATTTTTCCGACTGCAAAGTTAGAATTTACGAGTACAGAGTATAACAGGAAGGCAGCATAACCTTTTTTGACTTGCTCTCTACATATGGGATTAAGCCTCAGGAATCATGAAATGTTGTACAAAAATAGTCATTATAGTTTAGAGGTAACCGTAACTACATTAATCAAGTTTAAGGTACTTTAAATCTTAACAAAAATTTAAAATAAATTCAAATTTTTAATCTAAAAGTTGTTTCCCCCTTCCCATTTTTTTAGCAGTTCCAGTCAGAACTTCACCTGCAGTTTTGATGGATATCTTTAAAAGGTAGCTATATGAAAATAAAACCTCAAAGCTGTGGTTTTCACATCTTCATCTTCTCGGCCTACATTTTCCTTTGTTCTATCCCTTTTACAGGAAGGCATAATTAGATCAAATTAAACATCATTTGGAAAACGGAATGAGGGACGGCTAATAGACCTGACTGTCAGAGCCGGTTAGACGTTTGTAATTCAGTAATTCACTTAACAATCAAGCCTCTGGGACAAAAATGGCGTAATTTGTGTCTGCACACCAGGGTGTCCCAGGTCAACCTGCAGCTTCACGGTCCAAATTTTTGGCTGGGCTGCAGCTGACCCAAATAAAGGATAAGCACTACGTCTGTAAGATCCCAACAGTTTGCTCAAGCAAACATGGACAATTTTAACACTAATGACGCTAACGAGGGTGATCCACCTACCACCCCCTCACACAAACACACACACACACACACTGAAAAATAGGAAATTTAAATGTTGAACAGCCAGCGTAATGACTGGAGGCTGGGATTAACACAAAGTATTCAATTACTGTCAGCTTGTGAACGTCTGTATCTGTGTCTCCTGACAATGGCTACTTATAGCTGTCTGGTGAAGTGATCTTGAAGGACACAGACAGATCAATGAACACTGATTTTTTACACACCTGTAAACCCAGCTCCATCTCAAGTTTAACTTTGCAATGAAAACCGTCTAAGGCTCTCAGAAGAAAGGAGAGGCAGAGGCAAATGGCTCTGCAATAAATGAGATGGTACTTTCTTCCTAGATTTAAAAATAGAACATAATGGGTTTCAGCAGCATAGAATGATGGAGCTTTAAGTAAACACTTAACTATCACATGTGATACTTGTGCAGGGTACCACAGCTTTTTCCACTATTGAAAATGATGTAAATAATTTTCAAAATGCAATTTTTAGTGAAATAAAAGTAAATAACTTTTTTTTAAGCTATTAAACATTCAATTCTTTTGTTGGCATGGCCCTGGTCAGATATTTTATCCCCAGTCAATCCCCAACCTGTTTCAGGACTAAGAGCATGCTGCTTGGCTAGACACATTAAAAATCTTATTGTTGGCTTTTAGTATGATGACAATAAAAAATGGCTCGCCATTTATAGTTCTAAATATTTCAAAGTGAATTTGTTCTTGATTTGCATTTCAGCTGCTTTAATCTCCGCAGGATGCTTTTCAACTTGACATTAACAGGCATTTTTCTCCTGCGTTGCATCATTTTTTTTGTTTGCATACTTGTCACTGGATCCATGTGGTTTCCATCGACGTGTTGTCTTGTCAGGACGTATATATTAGCTTTCAAAAAGAGGTCAAATATGAAACAGCGCTGTTTGGAACACACATGCTTTTGAAGCACCTCTTCAATAATCTGTCACTGTGTGACTAAACAAAATAGTGACATTGTGACACATTAAAAGATTATCTCTTGAAAACCTAAGATTATTCCTTAAAAAAAAACAACATATTTACTGTTACTTCCTGCTGTATCCACACCACGTCTCTTAAAAATGTTATTCCCTTCCCTTAAAATCATTCCTGAACGATATAGATATATATATTTTTACCTCCTTTAATGAAACAGTTTTGTGGGACCTAAGCAAGTGAGCAAATTGTCCATCAAAGTAAATTCCGACTGCAGCGCTTACTATTCAGATAAGCAGGGAACGTCAGCATAAAAAAGCCGGCGTCAAGAAGCGGGGCTCGTTGCCTAAATGTGGAGAAAATGACGTGCAGATGCCATTAGCTGTTGCTGCTGCTTAATGTCATATGAAAGCACAGCTCAAAGTCTGCGCCATACATCCAGTCCACGCACCCCAGTCGGGTTGTTGTGGATTGGAAATGGCTTCTTTTTGCCTCTGCTTCTCTTTCAAACAGAAGGGCAAACAGCTTTGTCCTTGTTAAACTGGAACAAATCGCCTCAGGACCAGAGCCTCATCAGTATGGATTCACTCAGTTAAACTTCCTCATCCAAACCCCTTTGGCTCAGTATTTTGTCCATCCAGTTCTTCAGCAAGGCAGTTGGTCGTGGTGCCAGGAAAAAAAAAAAAAAAAAGGACGGGAGTCCTTGTTCTCAATCTATTGATTGTCGTTCCTGTGACACCAGCTGTAGAAAATTAGCGTGAAATTATCCCAGCCCCATTTTCTTTGCCTGAAAAACCACCAGTAGAGAGAGAAAGAAAAGCACACACATAGAAAAGGGAGGGAACGTGTGAATTATTTTTAGGGGTATGAAATTAAAGGAGTCTCTTTTTTTTATGATTTCTTCTTCTCTTTCCAGATTATATGTTCAAATGCGCATGGAAAAACCTTCGTTTTAAAATTCTGAGATTTTACAGTAGTGCTGCAAAAGCTCAAGGATTTATTTATCTTTAAATAGTTTCAAGGTCCTGCTTGAAAGCACCAAGAAAATCATCTGCAGCACTTTGAGTCATTTGCAACCAGTTTTAGCTTTCAACAAATCACACAGGGAAAACATGGAAACGAAATCAGGCTAAAAGCTGCTTGCCTTTCTTTTTTTTTTTTTAAGAGAGAAGGACCATGGGCCACAGTACTACTTGCTAATGAGACCAGTTCCTCATGTTCTGTCCTTTGAATTATTAAAAATGGTCTAAAACATTGATACTGACGCCAAATTCTCACAAAATTAATTTACATACTCGCAAATAACACTGCTCTGAAGCATTTCTTTTGCCTTTTTAACAGAAAACGTTAAAAAAAAAGAAATGTCTTGTTGCTCTTTTCTTCTAGAGTAAAACCACAAAACACACTTCAAACTGACTATTGTCATGTTCAAATTTGTTACTGTCTTCCCAGTGGTTTTTCTTTTTGTTTATTTTATGTAAATCATTGGCACCTGCTGATGGTTCACCGGCGGGGTGAGGCGGAGCTAGCTAGACTAGCTAGCCGGTTACACAGCTGAGGTTAATGAGAGTGAAGCGCCTTTGAAGCTACTTCTGCAGAGTTTTACCAAGAGGAAATAAAGTAGACGTGGTAGACTTCTTCAAAATAAATCTCTACGTCGGGATGGAGATTCGTATTTTTGGTCGGGCGGAAGTTTTAAAAAAATTGTTTTGTTTCCGGAAGAATGTCGGCTGTACGCTTCATCCGCGTGCTACTGCTAACCACTGGGGAAATCAAATTTGGTGTGTTTTATTTTAGGAACAGAGGGGAAAAAATAGTATCTTAAGAAAAAAAAAACTATTGAACTCATAACCTTTTGATGGACTGTGCGGACTGGCTCTAATTAACGGAATGTCAGCGTCTTGAACTCTAAATCGACACTGAAGGTAGGCCCCACCTCATTGCGTGTTCAGTCTGGTGTCCATTTTATTTTTGGTTTTTCTTTCTTTCCTTCCTCCATATTTCAATATCCGTATGTATTGTTGCGATTCGACTCCCGGAAAAATTCAAATATGAAAGACGTACAACTTATAAGCCAGGTTGAGAGTAGTAGGAAAGTAAAACTATGCAAAGACATGCAAGACAACATGAGTATGACGCCTCTGCAAACTCACATTTGTTTAATAAAACAGGACCCTTAAGAATGGATTAATAATCAAAGAAACAAGTTGGCTGTGACTGAAGAGACTGTGGTTTGTGTGTGCGCTCTGAATGTTTTGGAGACCAGTCTTGCAACTTCAAAATTGACTTAAACTACTAATTGCAAAACATCCTTAAGGCAATACCTTTAATTGCATTTTCTTTTCCTTTAAATCTTCCCAATTTTCTTCAGATGTCTTGCTGCCTGTCCTTGTTCATCTTGCCTTTGCTTTGTATCCAGGCATTAGATTAATTTACCCATGCTCTCCTCTTTTTGTACCTTTTTCTGTTTCTTCATTGCTTTTTTTAATTAATGCCCCACTCTACTCTGGTAGAGAGGTTTTCACAAAATGCTTCTCTGTAATGGCTATTTTGTATATTTTTCTTGAATGGCTTTTTTTCCACAGTGTTCAGACAATAAACGGGACAGGGAGAGAAGTATGGAAAACATTTGATAAAGGCGCCAGTGTAAAAAAACTTTAATTAGCTTGTTAAACAACTATGCAATACAAAATAAGACAAAGATGTTCACATTTTGTCATGGCATCAGTGTTGATTTCAGTGTTGCCATTTGCTGACAGCATATTCCTGTTGCTACTCATAGCTGCTGTGACCTCCATGGGTCTGCTGCTGTTCTGTTTTCTTTGACATACGATGCGTGAACCATAGTTTGTCGTATGGGCAAAAAAATATAGGTCTGCACACGCATGTTCTCAAAAGTGCTGATGCGTGATGTCATATTAGTGGCTGCATCTTCAAAAACAGTCTAAGCAGTGCAATCAGGTCTATAACTTCTGCATTGACCCATTGTCTACTTATAGCCCTTGGTACATGGTTGGATGTTTTTAATGTATGCTTGTAGATTGGTATCGGATAAAGTGTGTGTTTGTGCTAAAATGCTGGGAGCTCTGTTGTTTTTCTTCTGTCTATTGTCTGTTCAGCTAACTGTTTTTAGCTTCTGTTACTCAAGTTTGGGTTGTGGTGTAAACCCTAGAACAAACAATGAGAAATTCCTGAGGTAGAGAGTGGCAGATAAGTGAAATATACTTATTGTTATTTTAGAAGCAGCAGTTCATTCATATTGTTTGTCAGGGAGAGGACTTTTAGCAGGTGAAAAGGTGGGCAGTCCAGAAAAATGAAGAAGAAACTCTTTAAGTGAACTAAGTGCGTTATCTTGGGTGAAAGTAACTACACATGTATCATCCACATCACCATCTGGGATGAGGACAGGCTGAGTAAGACTAAAGTTACTGTAGGAGGAAAAAAAGTCTTAATTTGTCAGGGCACCCAAAGCTTTTAGCTGCCTGATGGACACACACCCTCGTACTCATTCACACACTCAAAGTGTATTAGTGTGTCATTTATTTATTCATTAACTTTCTCTGCAGTGTACTCCTACTCTATGGCTTTTTCGCTCACATCCTGTATTTCCTCACAGCTGGTGTCCGTTCAGTTTCAGGTTGATTGGCTGTTATTTCTTAGCCTGGATCTAATGGCTAATTACCATCCAGTTAATGATCTCTAGCTTTCGCTAATTTACTCGTTTTCTTCCTCTCTCATCTGCAGAAGATCCGGTATGAGCAAGGACGGGAGGGAAGGGACACTAAAGACTATCCAAAAAATTTGTTTGCTGCTTTTAGAAGCAGATGGACTGATAAAGATAGAAGAAATCTGCACACGTTCCCACTTCTATTTTCCTCGACAGATGAAAAGCTAAACATGCACTGATTTCAAAGATTGTCCATCTGCTTCATGTTTATGCTTTAAGCTTCTTAAAAAAATCAAATGTTTGTTTTTTTTCTTTTCTCTTTTTTCACTCTCATGGGTTGTTTAATCACTACCCAGGGAATCGGTCTATGTAGACAGACTGCTTTGGGTCAAACCCTGAAGATTCATGCAGGTAATCAATTACGGCTTCATGTAAGCAAGACTGTTACCACTGACAGATTCACCATAAATATTGTAATACTGCTACCTTACTGAATGGAGTGACCATAGTTCTTCCCAATAAATAATTCCAAAGTTATAAAGGCACAAATATAGCTAATACGTTGCTATCTCTGCCTAGATAACTAGTCATAATTTAGTGTTTTTAAAGTGATATTTTGCAATATTATATATGATTCCATTACAATTTGACAAACTATTTGGAGCAGCTAATCAGACATACGTCAATAATTTACAGCAACTTAATATTAAGTTGTTCGGAGGCAAGATACCATGCTATATTAGAAGATATCAGTTTTCTACACTTTGACAAGAGAGGTTAGAAATTATTCCAGATGAGTTGATCAGTTTGACTATGTGGTAGCATGAATGTTTTTGGAACATGAACATTTTCACTCCGAATTGCTTATAGCAAACAGTTCATTTGGCTAGCTTAACAAAATCCTCTTTTCAAAGTTTGAACATGCAATATCCTCTACTTTACCATAGTAAACCACAGACGGAACCAGTTGTAGTTTAATTTGTGCTGACGTGCTAACATTGACTCAAGCAGAAAAACGATTTGACAACTAAGAATTGACTCATGGTAACTTTTACCCAAACAGCTGACATGGTGCAACCGAGAGTCCAGTCTGGTGGACATTGGAGATGATATTTGGAAATGGCATGAATGTTTCTTCAGCATTTCGTACAAGGAATATCAAGAGAAATGATAATGAGAGGAACTGGAGCGAAACTGGTTCCGCAGTTGATAAACCCTGGAAACTTTTCTGCCATCATTAATCTGACTTAAAGTAGTTATAAAAATAAGGCTATTCATTCAGTCAGTGCTTGATGCTGCTCCTCGCTCGCTTAAAATGAATCCACAAACTATCGCTACTGCTTCTACATCGTCATCAGTGTTTGTTTATTCTAAATTCACGTATGGTATGTTGGGGGTTTTACGGGATTTTCTTCTAGAATCGGGATGTTTGTGACTGGAATCGGTTCTTGTGTGGTGTGTTGTTGGACACACGAGCCGATCGAACCTGTTGTACTCTTATCAGCTCTGTGGTCACAGAGGTTTGGAGAATCTGCCGACAATTCTTGAATCATGCCGTGTGAACCAGACTTGAGACTCGAGCTGTACTCCTCATTTCGACATTGCCCTAACACTCTGGTCGCTAAGGTAAAGTTTACACAGCCCTTCAAAATAAGATACACATGCGCCACAAAAACGAACATTTTACTTTCATGAAAATTTTAACTCACAATAATGACTAACGGGAGCCCTGAGCTTGTTTCTCTG
>NW_015113102.1:76381-85798 GCF_001443285.1 Poecilia latipinna | reverse complement strand
TACATCATCATCTGTGTTTGGTCATTCTAAATTCCCGCTATGTTGGGGGTTTTACTGGATTATCTTCTGGAATCGCGATGTTTGTGACTGGAATCGGTCACCGATCGAACCTGTTGTACTTTTATCAGCTCTGTGGTCACAGAGGTTTGGAGAATCGGCCGACAATCCTTAAATCTTGCCGTCTAAACCAGACTTAAGACTCACAAGCTCTACTCATCTCCTCTCGACCACTGCCCAAACGCTCTCTGACTCTGGTCAGTATGGGAACGTTTACATATCCCTTCAAAATAAGATACAGATGTGCCATAAAAACGAGCATTTTACTTTCATGAAATTTTTAACTCACGATAATGACTAACGGGAGCCCTGAGCTTGTTTCTCTGCAACGAGACGGTCCCATCTGGGAGTGATGAGAGACAAAGACACCCGAATTGTTGCTTATGCATAGGGTGCTTGGTTTTTACGTGGCAAAGCAGTCTGAAGGCTTCATTGCCTCATTAGCAGCTGGTCGCCGCATTTTACGCAGAGCAGGTTTGAAATGTGGGAGTCACCTATCGGTCCGGGATAAATCCATTCTCCTGTCTCTTCTCTGGGGCTTTCCCCCTTTGCAAATAAACTTTCCGAAGACATCTGATCTGTTTCTTACTCATTTTGCTTCTTGTGGACTCAATGTTGGCACGCAAGATGTAACCGAGAGAATCCGGTTAAAGGATTTTCAAAATAAAAAATCATCCAGACTCAGATAATGCATTAAATGGAAATATGTAATTATTTCTTGCGCAGCCCATTACCAATTGGTACCCGTACTGGCCCGCGGCCCGGGGGTTGGGGACCACTGCTCTATGGTACAGAATTACTTTCTAAGTCTCTCACACTGCTTTTTAAGTTTTACTGTCTGAATACTGTATTGTCAGTCACCTTCTGCTTTCTTACTTTGTAATCAATTTTTCTGTCTCTGGCTTCCTTTGATGCTTTGTGTGACTCTAACCTGCATTTAACCAGACTCTACCAGGTTTGTTCCCTGCTTTTCTAACCATAGCTACTTGTGATTCTTTTGGTGAATGGAAACTTATTGAGTTTTCAGCTAAGTGGAGGGAAAAACGAGAAACTACAAAAAAACTTGCAAGTTCTTACTGTGTGAGAATGGAGAGTAAACAGACTGAAGTAGAAGGAAAAGTGACAAAGTGAAAACTGAGAGTCTTCAACAAAGAAGTTGGAAAATAATTGGCAGTTTCTAAAACCTTGAAATGTTGAGGCTCCCTTACATCATTCTTCTCCACAATGGTTGTACAGTCCAAGAAAAACACTTTTGGATTGGTAGCTGATTGAATTCCAGTGCATTGAATTAGTCCCACAGTTGGAACACAAACAGCTTCCTGTGACGCTATTTTATCCACAGAACTCTCACAGCTGGCGTGTGTGTGTGTGCGTGCGTGCCTATGCGAACGTGTTCGCTGTCACTGTGATGCACGGGTAATCAGCTTGGCTAATGGAGTCCTCAGGCAATTAATGAGCGTCTCAACTCCACCTAAGATGAGATGTACACAGCACACATGCCCATAAAAACAAGCACAAGCATCCATACACTAATCTCCTGCACACACAATAACCTCCACACTAATGTAGTAAACTTCTAAACCACCCAAGTCAGCGTTTCCATTTAAAACCAATTACTGAAGGCATATTTCATTTTCTAGTAGATCTCCACTCGCTACACAGAACAAGAGAGCAAGTCATTGCAGCCATCAGTTATCAATGACAATTAATCAATACAATAATGCAACCCAGTGTGGGGAGCTTGTGAACTCACCCATGGGAGGCACGCAAATGGCTCATGCACATGGAAAAACAAAGGCAGAAAAATAAATGAATTCACGCACTTTCAGCTTATGAAAAATATTTAAAAACACGCACTAGATGGAGTGCATTGATGTTTCCTAATAAGAAAATGCAGCCTCTTGCCCTTTTAGTAGCTGTTACTTTATATTCTTCACCTTCTATTCTTTCACACTCATCTTCTTTCTCCCCAGCCTCCTTGCTTTCATCAGCAACTCTGGCAGCTACTTTAAAAAAATATATATATTTCCCCCGGCACTTTAGTAGGCTGATGTGTACGTTTTATCTGTTGCATCAGCCCGTCACTTGCATTAGCTCACAGTTGTCAAGCTTAAAAACTATATCGGATCACATGTGGTCATTACGTTTGAAGTCAAAAAAGATTGTGATGGGAATACACTCGAGATGAAATTGCATGTTAGTTTTCAATAATGGAATAAGTAAAACACCTTGAAGAGCATACAGGAAAGGAACTCAAGTCTTTTGGAGTTACTTGAAGACTTTGTGATCCTAGGAATTTTTGATCATTTGTGTTGAACAGGGCTAGGGTTGTAGGTGCCTGTTGGAAATGGGCACCAACAGCCCTTGCAATCTTGTAAGGATAAGCATGTTGGGTCATGGATGGATGTGTTGAACAGATGAATTTTAAGGGCATCATTGCACATTAGTAATAAACTGGACATTTGATCATATCTAAAGTGTTTAACTCTCCTGTGGTCTTCAGAAATTGGATCAATAGGACACCACAAGTTTTTATTTACTCTGTTGCACTGATCCCAGATGCACTTTTACAAGGCTTGTTGTTCTGTAGTTTGGGAACTGACAGTCTAATGGGACAACCTCCCTGCTGTCAAACCGTAACGTATACCATGTTTCTCCTGAGCAATGCGCTAAGACCACGGGAGGTTTAAATCTGGTCTGGAATGTCATGGCTAATGGTGTCAAAATCCAGTGTCAAGTCAGGCCTATTGCGCTAAGAAATTCTGAAAAATTAGCTTAATGATTAAGTTTAAGTTTTTGTTATATTTAAGAATGATCTGATTATATAAATTTTCCACATCTCTGTTAAATCTTAAAGGAAAATTAATTTCTTTCTTTGACCCTCCTGGGATTTGAAGCATATCACATAAAGTGGTTGACCATACTTGCTAGGGAATTTTTCTTTGCAAAAAGACCTCCGTTTTATTGTAATTGCACAACTGACTTTATTAAATCAAGGCTGTATTCGGCATCAAAGTAGATGGACCACATCAATGAAATATAAACCTGTATTTGTTTGACCTTCAGCCATTTGCATCATTTTTATGGGTGTGTATATTTTTATGGGTAGATGTATATGTCCAAAGTCCTTCTATAGATCTGCTTGTGAATTTAACTGGAGTTTCATAGTTGTTAAAATGGAGGGAAGGTTAGAAGCCTCACAACACTAAATGCTCAACATTAGCTAAAGGCAGTTAGCCACAACTCCCAAAATGGGAAGTTTTGCTTAAGAAGAATGTGTGCATACCTGCAATCAACCATTGACGTACATCATATCTGAATTACTTAATTGTAAGGTAGTCAGTCATATGTTTTAGTGTTGATGTGATGCTAAACATCAAAAGCAACTTCAATAAAGGAAAATGCTGATATGTTGCAATAGTTGCACAAAGGAAATTTGATATTCAAACTTGGCACACATGCATAGACTCTCAAATTGGCATTAACCTTTGCTTCGTCAGCATACCCCGTTTTTGGATGATGTGGCATTTACTTTTTAACAAATGCATTTTGCACCGAGAAGTGAATGCATGTAAGGTTTTATGACAAATCTGAAGAACAACATTGAAGCTAAAGTCTAAACATTAGCTTGTCTATATTTACTGAAAAATTAACACCCATTTTGTAGTAATGCAAGCTTCAACTTCAAATATGTAAATATAAATGAACATGTCGGATTTTGGATTTGCTAATCAAATTTATAGCTTGGATCAAAGCATTCATCTTTCAAGGTTAAATGCTACAGGTTGTAAAATAAAAAATGTGCTCTGTTTAATGACAAATGTTTCATGCAAATGTGGGTGTAATTTCTGCAAAGCTTCTGGTTTAAATCTCCACATGCTAGAGAAATTATGGCAGAGGAGTAGTATCCATTGCTTGCTTTTAAATGACTTTGTGTTCTAACAAAAATCCCTAGTGCCTTATTTCTTAAGGCTTTTTATTTTTTTAGCCAAACCCTATGCCAAAATGTAAAATGGACCTACATCTTGCTGAAAAACGGGACAGGAACACATCACATAATTGGTGGCACTCTCATTCAGTGATAATCCTGAACATATGCTTTCACATTCACATTTTGAGTGATGGCCTAGTCATCAGCAAGTGGTGTGTATTTACCAAGAGCTATTATCTATCCTACTAGAGTGTGAATTTTACACCAGCCATGTGACTTGTACACTGGTGGAGTAATTACTCATCACGCCCACCGTGAACTGAAGAGGATAATGAGATTTGTAAACAAAAGGCAGCCATTTTGGCAGCAGCCAACTCACTTACCATCCTCAATGGTCTCTTCTGACAGGTGTGTGTCTGCGTGTGTGTGTCAGTGTGAGCATATGTCTGCATGTGCAGTACACGTTTGCATATTTTGTGCTCCCGTGACGGCAACAATGGAGAGATAAAGAGTAACTTAGCAACATAAAGTAGCCATTAATCCTCTCATACTGTCGCTCTTGCTCGCTCTCTGTGAAAGTAATTAAAAAAAATTACTTACTAGGGAGCAGACTAAGCGTTGCCTTTACATGTTAATATTTTACATGCCTAATCTAAACTGCGGTGGTGTTTTTGTCTATACTAACAATCGACAGTTGTCTTTTCTGTGTAATTTTTTGAGTTATTGTTTCCAAACTTACCAGTTTCCATTCCTCATTTGCATTCTCAATATTTCTTCTTTTGCTCCATGTATGGCTACAATTTCAGAACTGCCAAAACAAAACACTGAAGTTAAAGATTGAAAAAGACACAAACACTAAATGTGTGCAAAGGGTTTTCACTTGTTAATGGCGAGTTGTTCAGTAAACAGTCTAACACTTCAGAAAAGGGAACGTTTATATCCAACATCACATTGGATGGCTGTGGGTAAAATGTACTGGAAAGTTTAAAAATCTTTATTTTATTTATTTTTATTTTTTAATAAATGTTATTGCTTTTTCATGGGCTTTGAAAGAACAGTTTGAACTGTGTGTTTTCAAGTCATTCTGGATGGGGTAAAAAAGCATATCAAGGTTCTAAATATCTCTTAACCTGTCATTCACGAGAGGACCCAAATTTGGGTCCTCTCGTGACAGGGGTGTCAAACTCCAGTCCTCAAGGGCTGCTGTCCTGCAACATTTAGATGTGCCTCTGCTGCACCACACCTGAAAAGAATAATTAGGTCATTAACAAGGCTCAGGAGAACCGATCTACACAGGGAGGAGGTAATTAAGCTATTTCATTCCACAGTTTTTTACCTGTGGCACATCTAAACACTGCAGGACAGCGGCCCTTGAGGACTGGAGTTTGACACCCCTGTGAATGACAACATGAGACCAACAGGTTAAACTCTAGAGGTTTTTGTGAATCTGTCGCTGCTGGTTGGTTTTTCAGTTTGAAAATCGGATTACTGCATGGGAAGACCCAGGTTTTAAAAAGGCAAATATTCTGACATTCCCATTTAATTATTTGACAGCAAAATTGTATTTGTCAACAAACTCCCTCTGTGTCAACTTCAAACATATTTAATTAAACACTGCAGGGAGGAAAACAAATTGCAGTTACTATGTTTTTGTCTGATCAAGCGATATAAAAATATGCATTTGCATACACATAAATATGTCCAGATAAAATGCTAACTTATCTATCATCTGAAAAGAATAATTTGTGGTGCAGTTATCTCTCCTTAGCCCAGGTAATGAGCATGTTGCTCAGGTTGGATCTGTCTGTCTGGCTTTTGATGCTCTCCTCCTCCAGTCCACTCTCTGTAGTTCCCATCTACATTTGTCCCTGTTACTTGTGCACCTTTTTCCTACCAAACTTTTATGGATATGCTTCCCAAGCAGCTTCTTTAGAAAAGACCTTTTCAGGCCTGTCCTCCTTGTGGGAGGAATTGATGCCTTCTGGACAAATCCCCCTAAGAGGAGCACCTGGGCCAGCCATGCTAAAGACCCTAAGGGATTGGTTAAACACTGGATACACATTAATTTTACATTTATAATATAAATGTATATATTTTTGCTCTTCAATTTACGCAATGACTGTAGAGCTTGCCATCTTATTTTACCTTATCGTTTAATTCAGCAGTCTTCTTTGTGTTGCCGACTGACCCAGTCTGAGAGACGGAGTAAAGAGTAAAGGATCAGGAAAGCTTGGTGAGGTTTTGGGTAAGGGTGCACCGATTGATCATTGCCGATCTTTTATTTTTTTCCCAGATGGGGACAGTGGTTTTTTATTTATTTATTTGTCTAAATCCACCACATAAACACTATACATTTAAAATGAACAATCTTTTGAACTTTTCAGCATGTAATGCATTACAAAAGGTCTGGAAACTTTTGCCAGCTGTTTACACATTAACACTTTGTAAATGTATATTATGATTTTGGAATGTCCATTTGACTATGCCAAGGAAAAGTGGATAATTCTTTTTTGTTTTTAAAGATTCTTCATTCTGTGAACAATGGTTTCATATTTTTCCATTTCTGCTTTCAAGGCTAAAACAATTTCACCATTTACCAAGCTGGTTAGCCTGATCTCTTGTCTGAGCAATACTATTATAAACACTAATTATACACTCAATTGTGTCTTAACACAATTCAATGGCATTATAATTATTTTAATCTCTTACAAATTTGCTTAAAATTCATAATCTCAGAACATTTCTGATTTTACAGCAACCATTAAACAGGGGCATGCACACTTCTCTTAACCACTTGTGTTTCTGTTTTGTCATTTTTATTACAATTGGACAACAAGCCAGTCAGAAAATGGACTTGCAGTAAAAAAATTTGGCCCCATAGGTCCATGAATGATTCAGTCCAGTTTGATGCAACTCATTGTCTGAAAAAAGACATTTTTTAACCATGTTACTCACTTCCTTCAAAAGGCAGTTTAGCACAAATCAACATTTGTAGAGGATATTGTTAAATCTGTACCTCAGATTTAACCATTTTGTGATGAAAACATGGTTTAATTTAGCTTTGAGACACAAATAGATATTAGTTATCCTTCTCCATAAATTCCTTTGTAGAGGAAATAATCAGGAAAAGAAGGTGTATGTAACTTTATTTGCTAAAAGAACAGATATTGATTATGTGTAAATTAAACTCAAAAATGCTTTACTGATTTCAAAGGGAAGCTAAAAATAAATTAAGGACATTGCATCCGAATATTAACTAAATGATCAAAGGTCATGCAGACGCAAAGGGGTGATCTAGGTTTGTAAGGCTGTTTAACCCTTGTGTTTACAAATGAGGTCCAACCGACCCCACACCCGTATCACTTGTATCATTTGCCTCAGTCCTCATACGCACGAGGGTTAAAATGGTAACTAAGGGATCCTGGCCAGCCACAAAACCACCACACTGTCATCACCAGGCTGAGTGTATCGTCTGTGTCAAGTATTTTAATAAATTTATTACAACAAATGAGAAACATGAAAATTTTAACTTGCTTCATCCCCAGTCAGAAATGATGCTTGTGTGTGAATGCCAGCTCAGTCTCACACACAGAACAATGCTAAAGTGTTATTGTACAAGATAAATACACATGGAATGAAGCAGTCACTTAGGAGCAGATAGCTGTAACAAATGGTCAGACCGCTTCATTTTTTGCTGCAGGGTCCCAGTTACTCAGGCTTATCTGCATATTGGGGAAAGAAAAACAGACTGAGGTAGATAAAGGAGGAAGGAAAGCGATTTGTGCGCAGGTGTGCTCTTCCTCAGAAACTCCCTAACAGAACCGTTTAAAAATTCACCCAGCTGTACTTTTTTGATTTCAGGTTTTCTGTTGTTGACATGATCCTCCTTGCTGAACTTTGCCTTAAAAACGTGTCGCCACGTTACCTTCCCCTCAGCATTGAAGCTGAGGCAAGACAGCTGCAGAGTCATGTGTGCCTGTGTGTGTCTGTTCATGGCACAGGTGGAGCTGACAGCAGGCAGAGGCACAAAAACAAGGTTTAAAACTTGGCAAGGCTTGAGGAATCTGTACCAAATGATGCCGCTATTACACACACATGGAGAGGGAGAGTTTTACCTTCTATGGAGCTCCCTGTTTCAGACATATCCGCTTTCATTAGAAAATTCCAGTTATGCAGAGATTCTGCTACTCTCGCCCAGATGCATTTGCTGTCAAAGATCTATTTTTTCTCGAGGCTTTATGGACTCACTTCACTGGTCTTTATTTATATTACTTCCAGTGTTGGCTTTGAGGTGCTGTTTGGAACATAATTTTCAGATTGATTTCCCTGATTTCTTTAATACTGGGTGATTGACGAAGCCAATCTTATCCAGTTATCTTTTCTGCCCCCCCAAGGATCTGAGAGGGCTGCGTTTCACAATAGTCTGCCTACTGTTGCCAACTTTGCATAATTTTGGCTGTCCCTCGTACAGAAACAAATCTGTGCAAGCAAGGCTTCAGGCTTCTTCTCAAATATCAACGATTGTTCAGAAAACTGCAATCTGTGCACCCCTGCTTTCGAACAGCAATAGTAACACACTTCTGTAACACTGGAGAACAAGCTGCTGCCATTAAAACAAAATTGAACACTTTTAAAAATTGCAGATGTTTTTGCCTGCTTTGCAGGTTTTTCCAGTGTTCTCTCCATCTGCTGGCGGCTGCATGTGTTCACCCGTGTGCGAACGCACCCGACTCGGCGAGTGCGAGCATTGGTGACTCAGTCCAGCTTAAGTCGACTTTGGTGTTGACACTTTTGAAAATTTGTAATGAGCTTGCACTAGCTGAGCAAGTGGTGTGGTATAGCCTGGTGCGCGTACTGTTGCTTGCAGTTCAGCGACGCGTCATGTAGACGAGCAACTACATAGGGACAGAAATTGCTAACGATGTGATCTGGCCTTACCAGAAAGGCTGAGATCAATAACCTTTGAACTCTACAGTTGCCATATGTCGTGATCGTCTTGGCGGGGTTGGTTGTCCCCCTGGACAATAGCGGAGAAAACGCCGACATCTGAGATTTGTGGGTGCTTTTTAGAATTCATGTCAATATTTTTGGACGTCTCACACACTTGCACAGCTACGTTTTTGTGTCCTGGTTTCTGAATTCTCTTGCATTAAAATAGGTTTAAAAAATCTCTACATTACTGGGGCTGCATTAGGTTTTCTTATTCTAAGGTGTATGAGCCAAGCGGTTTCTCACACAAGCACAAATCATCATGTTTGTAAAATAGCCTGTCATTTTTTTGAAAAGCAATTTTTTGTGTGTGTGTGTAAAACAGCTTTTGGGAAGAAAACAACTTTTTATTTCGCCAAAGTCACTTTTCACAAAAAAAAAAAAAAAAAAAAAAAAAAACTTGGACCATTTTTTTGAAAAAATTTTTTTTTTCTTCTCTC
>NW_015113102.1:59722-73316 GCF_001443285.1 Poecilia latipinna | reverse complement strand
GGGTGTGGAAAACACGCTTTGAGGAAAAAAAAAATTTTTTATTGTGAAAAAGAGTTTTTTTCAAAAAAAAAAAAAAAAAAAAAAAGACTTGGACCATTATTTTAGGAAAATGTATTTTGTCTACTCTCTGAATTCATGGATGATAGGTAAAATAAATCGGCAAAAATCTGCCTATGTGGTAAATGACATACATTTGTGATTGTCATTGACAACTATATACACACGCACACTTGTGGCAGACTTGTTCCCATAAGAGTATAAACCCAAGACATGCAGCTTGAAGGCAAAACCACAAAAATAACTTGATTATATGCAGATTGTTGTCTTTGAAGATAGTAGTTGAAGTAATTGCCTTCTCATTACTCTGGCAATAATCAATTTAAACAACTCTGGTGATGCTAAAACAGAAAAAGCTTAGTATGACTGAATGTCAGTGAGAGAGAACACAGAACTTTTTATAGTATATGTACACTTCTGGTTTCAGAAATCATGATTAACTTTATGTATTCCAGAATAAAGTGACCTAATTTCCTCCTTGAAAAAGTTTCCTATAAATCAAAGATGACTGACAAGATAACTTGCACACTAGAATGGTAGATGGACACAATTCTCTTGTGTCTAAGTGTTGCCTCCTCTGCAACACTTGGAATCATTTCAGAAACTGATTTCATCAGACATCTGAGTAATTTTGGCGGTTCTTACCTCGACTCAATTTTTGCTTCCACAACGCCCAACATTATCATACCAGAAACACATTATACTCTCATCTGTATTTTCCAGAAAAGAGGATATAAATACATTTGTGTTTTTTTTTTTTATCATTTATTTTTTATTCTGGTACAATGAAGCTACAAGCTAAATATGGATTTTTGTGATTCCCCTCTGTAATTTCCCAATAGACCAAAGTGGATAAATTAGTTAAAATTGATTTCCTGTAAAATATCTGACATTGTTTTGCTTCTATTTCCTGTCATACTCTTGACATTCACTGACTGGACCGCATTAGGCAACACTGGCCTGTTTAGTCCCTCTATGTGCCTATGATTGTATGTCGGTGGGCATGAATGTTCACTAATGAATGGGCATAACTTAGATGATGAATTCAAATCAGAGCAAACATGTTATTTCATCTCAATGAGAATGTATGACAGTGTGCCCTCCAGGGAAGTGTGTGCATTGAAAGCTTATTGAGTTCTGATTGCTCCCTAATCACAGTGCTGGCATTGTGCAGCAGTCCATTACAAACACACACACACCACATGTGCACGCACACACACATCTGTGGCTTTGTTTGTGTTGAAGCAGACATTGATAAAAGACAAATGACGGAGTCATACGCAGAAATTGGTAGTCACATCTAAAATACTGTGTTGATGGTATTTAACATTTGCATAAGTCGCCTAATCTGATCTGACCTCTGGCTCAAAGTATTTAGTAATCTTTCGAAAAACTCAGTATTTTTTTTTTTTTTTTTTTTTAACATTACAAAAATTAGACACTCAAATGCAGAACTTTGAACTCTAGAAAGTTGGTTGTAGGCATCTGATTTGGTTTCTTAAACATAAATGCATTTAGATAATTAAAAAATTAACTGGAATAATTAAATTAAAGTTGGAGTCAGGACCCCACTGTGGCTTATAAAACACAAAGGGATCTTAATGTGTTCTCTATTGCACTTAAAAAAAATAACTTCATTTTCCATGTCTTGCTATAATAGTAATATGAAGTATGCAAAAGGACATATAACAAACGACAAATGTACGAAGGAGGATAGGCGCTAACTTTAAACGTGAGAACGAAACCTTTAAAATCTGAAAACATAAAGGTTGTTAATGCAGAGAGATTAAAATGTGTGAAAATTATTATTTTTTTAAAGTCATTCCAGTGATATTCTGGAATGACTGGTTAAACCTCTTATTCAAACAGATGTTTCAATGGACCATGTGAGAAGGATGAAAACATGATTCATAATATTAGGCTCATTATTTGAGACAAGACATTAAAGATTCCTTATACACTTTCTACTTACAGAATAACACTCCAAGTCAAAAATGTCACCAAGTCTCTAAGGTTTGGCTCAACGGTTGAACACAATGCACCAATATGTTGCTGTTCAACCTTTGTAATCTCAATTACAAGTAATTGTTTCATTACTGCTGTTTAACTCTGATTACGCATTTTTACTTTAGCGCAGATTACAACTCTGTGGATCTAAATATTAAAATTGAGATCATCAGGTTAAATTCTACGTTTTAGAGTGAATGTGTGTAAAATGATCAGAACAACCCCGGGACTCACTCCTTTGCTAAAACCTAGTCCAATCTGATGTGAATACATTAGAAATCCAAAAGGGTCTTGAACAGCTTAAGCAAAAGAGGAAGCCCTTGGGACAACTGGAGTTTCAATTTAATGAGCAGAGTGGAGATGTGTGACGTTACCGGTTTAAAGACGGACGGTAAATAAGGAAGTAGGCAAAGTGAAGTTGAATCATTGCTATCAGTTTTACGGGACAGTCGCTGTACGAGTCGCAGGGGAAACAGTGGAACTCAACTTTATGTTGTGAAGCACTTAACTGAATTGGCTGATTGTTTATATACCTCACCGGGTTACACTGCGGGGCCACACATCTCTGCCACTGCTACTTTGTGGCTTAGAAAACTCATGAAGCCTTTTTAGACGATATACAATAACTAATTACACTTTATTTTCACTGTTTCAATGTGAGATTGCCAGTGAACTTGGGTGGTGTTTTGCACACGGGTTGACTTTGTTTTTTTTTCCGCCAAGATCCTTTGACTATACCATAGAAATGTCCTTTATTGGGTTACTGTGCCTTGACTATAGTATTTTCAAAGTGCATTTTGCAGTTGGTACTCTTTTTGATCAAACAATTACCTTTGTGCCTTTTTAGATTGTCTTGATCAAGCATACGTTTTTCACAGGATCTTGGATGTTTGGAAGATACTGTATGATGTAAGGTTGGCTCAAGAATTCCTCAGCTTGTTCTATTTGGAAATGAGAAATGAAACACGCTCATTAAGGGGTCAATTATCCGAATCCTAAGATGACGATTTGTTTTTAATGACTTCACTATGGATTTAAAGCCACATGGATGCTACTGTGTACAGATGACCATCGCTGTGGCGGATGTTGAAGATATGAATAATCAGGAGAGTCATAATCTTGAAGGTCATGAAAACGATGAAATACAGAAAAAAAAAACACGTTTTCATTGAGTTTAAAAAAGAATGCTAAAATGCATTAGTTTAGTATAAAACTGTACTTTTTAAAAATGTATCTCTCTTCAGTTGGTTCTGGCTGATTTGTGTGCCATCAAATAAAGCTGATGGCTGTAATATTTCCTTTTTAATTAACAGCATAATTACTGCAATAAACACAATTTAGGATGCAGAAATGCCACATTAGTTTTAAAATTCAACCTTGAAATGTATGGAATACATTTCACATCAAGGCTAGTATTAATCTTTTTGAAAGGAAATATTTACATTTATATTAATGGGCTAACTACAGTATGAAACCTTTTCCTGTATTTGCTGCTGTGTCCTGGAACATTTGCATTTTGATTGTGGAGTAGTTCAACCAGATTTTTACTGCTTTTTTTGAACATTTTTAACCCTTGAAAAATAACACAAACCTGTCTTCAACTCTCCTTTTTTCAAGATTCTCTTTATGCATCCCATTTTAAAACATCTAAAATATGTTCTCAGCCTTGTATTAGAAGGGCAAATGGTTGAAAATCAGTTTTGCAGCATTAGATTTGCAGGCACCAGTAGAGAGGAATGCTACGATTAAAATACACATTTTGTTTCCCTGCTTTTTTCCCCCCTTTATTTTCTCTGCATTGAGTTATACATAAATTAACTCTGCAAAGTTTGAACTGGGGGTTGTTTTTGTGAAAAAACGTTAAATTTGCAATTGAACTAAATTTCCCTTTAACTATTAGATTGCAAACATCAATAGCATCATTACATCTTGATCTGTAGCAATTTTGTCTAGAATTGGAAACTGACCCACAAACCTCAACACACACCCATCATCATTCCATGTTGGAAACCCTGGGACCTTGAACAAGCCACTGGCTTGTTAGGTAGAGGTAATTAATCATGTAAATTGCATCCTCCCGTCTGACCCCTGGGACAGATGGAGGGTCTTGTGTTTGCATTTAGGTAGGAGTTCAGCATCACATGCATAGTGATTAGAATGAGGTTGGCATATTAAAAAGTGCTGCACTCTAGATTAGTCAGACATGGCTCTGCTTTATTTTTGCGAGAGGGCATTTGCCCTTAGAGAGGCATGGCCAGGAAAACTATCTTGCCACAAAGTTTTCCAACTGTAGCACAAATTGTAGCATTTGTGCAAAGAGTGGAAAATGTTGGTTGTTTTGTGAAGTTCAGCCTTCCACACTTTAGTTGCCTTGGGCTTTTTGTGGCCTCTACCAGTTGAAAATGTTCTCGGATTTTTCCCAGGATACTTTGCTTCCATTTCATTTCAAACTGTTTCTATCAAACTGGTAGTACATGTGAATAAATATGCATAAATAAATAAATGCATAATTCTCTTTACTGTCCACCATTCCTAGTTTAATCGCTTTCATAAAGATTCAGAACACTTGTAATTTAGATTTTACTTGGCTTTTAAGTGCAAAATTGTACAGGCTAAACATGAGAAGGATTTTCAAATGTATCATTTCTTTCATGGATCATGTACTTGCTCACATAACGCATTGTAATTAATTTTTACATAGACTGAACAGAGGAAA
Source organism: Poecilia latipinna (assembly GCF_001443285.1). Taxonomy (NCBI): domain Eukaryota; kingdom Metazoa; phylum Chordata; class Actinopteri; order Cyprinodontiformes; family Poeciliidae; genus Poecilia; species Poecilia latipinna. The sequence continues at coordinate 68,536 of NW_015113102.1, read as the reverse complement.
AGAAAATGTCACTATCAATTACAAATCTGCTCATTCCATGAACTTAAAGAAACTTAAGTCTGTCATTTTAATGAGAAATGCATTTGTTCATCTGTCATTTTGTTGCTTTAATTCAAACTGCATTCTTGCTCTGCAGTTTATATTTATACTAAAACACTTTACAGTGAACTGTAATCGCTGTTGTACTGGTACAATGTAAATTACCTTTGCACAAAAATCAAGTCGTACTTGCAGAGTTACTGTTATCCAACATGAAGAAAACAATATGTACATAGTCTGGCACAATAAAACCAAGCTAAATTTAAAGTAGCATGAACCCATCTTTCTCACCATTCTGATGCTTGGCTTAAAGAATAAAAATAAGTGTTTCTACAAAGTATTTATCTCATCAGGGGTGTGCACATTTATGGAATCAGGTTATGTGTTTTTTTTTTTTTTCATATATATTTTTCAGTCCAAAAAAATGTGAAGTAATTCTTGTTTTCACTTTGAATTGTATCACAACATTGTGATCATGACAAAAGGAATCCCGCTCAGGAATTTTATCTTAATTTAAAGCAGCAGTATGAAACTTTAATTAAAACGATAAATAAAAAGTTCTTTACACATTTGCCAAACTGTCATATTGTCAGGAGCCTGGGGGAGCGTCTTAGTGCTGTCAATCATGGTTGTGTATGTGGTACTGACAACCTCCTCGGCTATGTTACCACTTTCCCCACAGGGTAGCCTGGATGAATGTTCAGGCTAGTCAGCATGTCCACTGATGATGATCGGTTTTCCTGTAACGATAAATTGTTTCTTTGCCATTAATACGCTGTGCAGCGTGTATACAATCTGATTGACAGCAGTAAGACTTTCCTCTTTGCTGTGGTTGGTTGTTTTTGACTTGGAGTGGAGAATTTCTGCAGATGGCAGGGAGGTGGTTGAGTAGCTTCCTTTTTTTTTTTATAAAATCGGTCTCATACTGTCAAGACAGTTGAAATATGTAAACAAAAAATACGTTAGAAATGGCTTCATTTTATAAACATTGTTTTGATATTTGATTGTGCCATTTATTCATGATAAACTTAAAGACGGGCTTTGTTTTTCTTGCTGTGAATGATACTTTGAGCAAGAGTCTCAGCGTTCCAAGCACATTTTCATTAACCTCACTACAACAGCATGAGATGAAAGCAGCAATTTCCCTGAGCATCTGCTTAGTGCTACTGGTTGAAAAAGTGCTGTCTGGTGCATGCACAGGTTATCGCTCATGTGCAATCCAGGATATGAGGAAATATGGACAATTTGTTGTTAATGTGGTGTTTAATCAGCTCAGGACAGACAAGGGAAGGAAAATGCGAAGAGAGGAAATTATGCATCAGGAAGCCGAGAAGGAAGGACGTTGTAAGAGACGGGACATGTCTCAAGGCTTGCATCATCATCCATGAGGATGCGTTTTCCTCCCTCTCTTTACTGCAGCAGATGGCCTTGGTTTTTAATCGTGTGTGGGTGTGTGCGTGTGCGCGCGTGTCCCTGTATTAGTAGTGTAAGCATTCACCTGACTATTGTTGGCATAGAAATATGGAGAATTTCTGCATTGGTGACGAATTAGATATTTTTGTGACTGGACCTTTTTTTTTTTTGTTGCTTAAATTTAGCAGTAGAGTTGTCAGCAGTGCTTTAAAGCTTTTTGTTGTTTTTAAAAAGATTAAGAGGTCAAACTTCTTTTTTATTGCTGGATTGTAAAGTTTTTTTTTTTCTCAATGACCTGTTATATTTATTTTGGAGAAATGGTCTTCAAAACCTTTCAGTTTGGCAGGTGGCTGTAGAGCGCGTTAACAGCTGCGTTATACTGCTCAGTCGTATCAATCAAGCCTTTTAATGGCCGTTTGATCGTATCTAGGCTGCTGCGGCCTGTGTGACAGTGACACTGTCGGTCTTGTTACGACTCTCGCGTTTGGAATGACAGCGATGCCCATTAAATCCCTTTTAAAATAAAAATAATTAGCTAGCACATTGTCAACTGTATACTAGCAATGGTGGGCATATCTCACAACTTAATGTTGCACATAGGTGATCATCAATAAAATCTCTGAGGCACATGGTTAAGCACACAAGCACAGCTTAAGTGTAATAAAGCCATCTCATAAAACGATGATCGCACACAAGTTGGAACCAAGAATATCAAGTTAATATTTGCTGTTGCTCAGCCGAATTCAATTCACTTCAGTTAATTTTAATTTGTACAGTGCTAATTCACAACAAAAGTCACCCAGTAGTAATCTACATTGCGCACAGTCCAGCGTTTCAGACAGATTTGAATATGTTATCGTTGAGTATGTTATCCATTAAATTGTATTGCATAACCGACCTTTGCAGCAATCACTCCAATCTGAATAATCATGTGGAACAACTTTCTTTTTACAGGAAGACAGCTCCAGTAGGACCAAGCTCCTTATGAGTGGACATGTCCCTTAACTGACTGGATGCACTACAGCACATCCATGCGAAATGATCTGTATTTCAGCCTAACACAATGCAAAGGAGACTCTGAAAAGTTGAATTTTGTAAATTGGATATGAAAAGCCAAAAACGGTCTTAATACTTTAGTACTTTCCATTTTAAGCATTTTCTATCTACATCTCATAAGAAGCAGTTTTCATATTTTGTTATTGGAAACAGGAACTTTTGCAGTGAGGATTGTGATGCATTATTACGTATTATAAGGATTAACTCTATCTGACTTATTTAAACCCTCAAAGCTCTTATTATGCTAGGGAGCTTGCTACATTTGCTGTTGTCATTTTTTTTCCACTACTGGTTTTATGAGTTGAGTGATAAATATAGGTATGTTGGAAAACATGACTTTAAGTGTGCTACTCCTTAATGTTACTGGTACACTGAAGTTTCCTACTGGAATTGCGGTAAGAATCTGTTTGTGGGTCTCGGATTGTTTGCAGAATCAGATGAACTGTGTAACAACCCAACACATTCTTGAGTAGTTTTTATTGTAAGCTTTACTGATGTTGCAAAGTAGGCAAAATGGACTTCAAACTTTGTTTCAATATTTTATCGCATAATATTACCTGCAGTAATATTGTTTTGGTTCTTTTCACTTACACAAAGAAGATTCAGATTAAAACCTGGAGAAGTTACAGGTCTGCCAACGTCTTTCATGTTTCATTTTCGGCATGAATCAGACTCCGAAATAACAACCATACATTCACTACAGATGTCGACTGTATAATAAAACAAGCCTTTCCATACTGTTCAAATGTAGATACACACCTGCCAGACTTGTGGATGCCGGCGTGTTTTAACCCGGAGGCTCTTCTGGCAAGAGAGCAGAACATATGGAGAAAGAGAGAGAGACAGGGAGATGGAGTCTGAGAAAAACAAGAGTGGAAGATGGAAAGCAAGCCAGGTGGAGCATAGAAAAAAAAGAAAGCAAAGCCAAAAAGGATGATTTCATAAAACCAGGAAAATATTGTGGAGAGATGGATAGCGTGCGCAATGCAGAAAATTAAAGGGAGACAGCAAAAATAGTTTAAGCACAAAGGTGACCCTGAACTAAGCTGCATTTCTTTGTATGAGATAAAGAAAGGAGGAATTCTTCAAAAAGAGAGAACAAGCACCGATAAAATATAGAGTGGGAGAGATAAAAAGAGCTAATGATGAATAGTACAGTTGTATGCTGCTGACCCTGGGATGGCGTGAGCTCTTTCAGTCTGGCACAGTTTCATCCCAGAAAGACAGATGTCCAGGACAACGGCCAACTACACACATCTAAAAGGAAACTGTGTGTGTGTGTGTGTGCGATACTCCGAAAGGTAGGGTTGAGTGGACTATGTCAATAGAATTTAAACCAGTACTATTTTTTTTTTTTTTTAAATGAAACATTTGATAAATTATAAAATAAAGGTTTTAGTATCTGGTATTAAAAAATCACAATGTGTGCACCAGTCCACAAGTAGTGGAAAAAGTAAATTTCTAAAAGGTTTATCGTGTATATTTGTATTTACTCATCATGAGCGAATGCATTTAACAACCTCCTTCAACTGCAAATGCAACCACAAGAGTTCAGGAGCATCACTACCACTTTAACACACGGAACTGAAATTTTTTTAGTATTCTTTTCTCTTGTAATATAGGCTCAATTCAACTTCAAGTCAACTCCTCTAGGGCTTGTATCCTCTTGTTTTGTCAAAAGTTTCATCAATGGATTTGAGTTCATGGCCTCTTGAAGGCTAGCTTTTGCTCGGTCTTTAGCATTGCAGGTTTCCTGAAATGCTTTGAATACTCCATCAGCCAGGGTTGTGTAAAGGTCAAATTTGACATGTTAAACATTGTGATATGTTTTCTCTACTCACGGAAGTTTCTTTCAACATTTGTTACCCAAAGGCAGCGGATTGTGTTCCCCCGAAACGTTAAGAGCTTCCACGACAGCCGCCATGCCGTCTGCTGCATTCACATGACATTGGAAGTTCCAAGTTCGGGAAATCGTTCTGACCTTCTATGCTTGTATTTCGGTTGATTGTGTGTAACATCCTGGGATATATATATATATATATATATATATTTTTTTTTTAAACTATTATGAAAATTATGATTGAGTTTTCTGATACGAGGGAATTAAAACATTTCTCCAATTTTACCGACACCACTTGAACTCTGTGCAGGACGACTTGTGCAGTAGTGGGAATGCTTGATTTTAAGTGTGGTCGGTGCTATTCGTTATAGCACTTGTTTGGTCTGATAAGAATGACGTCATAATTTCTTGATATTGTCTGATGGATTATTATTTAGTTACTACCCGGTTGTGCTAGTAGTATTCCAAAGACTCCCTACAAGAATTGCAGGGAAAGCTTTTGAGCTAAGCCCTCAAGATGCATTCAAACACTTAAATAGAAAGGGTGTCAAAGTCTGCCCAGCTCATAACTCATTCCAGGCAGTTTTCCTTCCATCTGCTTTGGTCATGTCGGTGCACTCAGACACCTCTTCCTTGATGGATACCTTACCAGCTGTGGTCTCCAGGGACCCCTTCCCTCCACCATGGTTTTTACTCCTCATCAAGCCAGCACTCTGTCTCCTTGTCTACCTTCTTGTACTCTGCTGCTAGGATCTCTAGGGCTTTCTTCCTCCTCCTCGGCTGTTGGCTCTCTTCCACCTTTTTTCTTCTCGAAGCTCTCCTCCTCCTCCTCGCTCCGCTTTCTCATGCTACCTGAAAGAGAGCACAAGAAACCCCGCCTACCCCGTCTGTCACAGGTCCTTCAGCCTGTATCATCGTTTCTCATGGATTGCCCATCTTGACGCTGAGACTTGCTCGTCACAGACGATCTCTGCGGCTGCTGTCGCACTACGCTGAAACTCAACAAAACCGAGTAAAATAAATAAATCTTCAAAATAAGAAACGGAACCACAAGCAGCTAAGTTTTCACTCGCGCTGTTGAATTTAACACCGTACTGTATTTCTCAGTGGTAACCTCTCTGAAAGACGAGCGGAACAAAGTGCATGTAAGTGTATGTGGGGAAACCACATCGCTAAAAGGGACATGGTTTTATTGAGCTTTGACAAACATAAAAGCAATAAAAGTAGAAATCCTGAAAGTACCAGGAGATTGGTTAAATGGCTGGTGACAGTTTAATGAGACCATAACCCTCGTATACACAGATGAGCGAGGAAGAGAGCCCCAGTGCAGACAGATGGGTGGAGAGTCTTGCTTCCTGCCTCCTTATTTTGTTCATATCTGCCCCACTTTTGTGCCTGAAAGTCCCTCTTTGAGCTACTTTGAACAAGTGGTCAGCAGAGAATTACAGGGGAGTACCCATCTGTTATCCATCCCTTCTATCAATTTCTCTCTCTCCCTCTCCTCAGTCCCTCATAACTCTCTCGGCCAAATGAGTTTCACTTCTATCCAGCCAGCAGCTCTATTCTGCCCAGCTAAAGTCTCATCATCATTATCCCTCTCTTTCCGTTTAGGCCCTATTTCATTTTGCCCCCCATCTGTCCATCTTCTATTTTCTCCTTTGTCTCCGTGTCTTTTCTCCACTCTTTTTGTGTCTAGTGCCAGGTCTTCATCCAGAGTACCAGCTGCAACCCCTGCAGCACTACCTTCTCTCCTCTCTGCCAAGCTATGGGTCATTTCTTTTTTTTTTTTGTAATGAGAGATGGAATGGCAGAGGAGGAGAAAAAAAGAAGCTAAAAAAACAAAGGAGATGTGAATAAAGGATTGCATTTTCTTTTGGTGACTAAATCTCTGGCATAAATATCAGCATGGAAACATAAATATAAACATGGAAACATGGAAGAGTTTCCATCTCAAAGGATGGGGGTATTATCGACACTTTTGAACTTTACGTCATCTTATAATTGTATCCCCTCATCAAAAAGATACTTGGAGTGTTGATTTGATTCCTATGTTTTTGAAGATTCCTTAAATCTACCTTGGGAGCCATTTGGGGTGCCTAAAGAGCATTTAGACCTTCAGACTAGTCGGCAGCAATTGGCAAACACCTGGTGCATCTGCTGAGAACCTTCTACAAACTACTGGGTACACCACTGGTACAAGCTTAAAGGGTCAACAGAGGAGCAATGTAATGAGCAGAGTATCAGAAAGAGAAGCATCTTAAAGAGACAAGAAGCCCATTTTCAAGACATTAAATTACAAAGACAGTTTTCTTTTATGCCGTGTTTGGCAAACACAGCATTTCTATACAAACTGAAGATAACATGGCTACTTGGCACTATGTGCCTGGAAGATGCATACTACTGCCCCTTTAACGCAAGCATCAGACAAGACACTTTTCAAGCTTCTGTGATCAAATGATGGTGAAATGTTGCAAAAAGGAGCTGGAAGCAGTTGTTGATGTCTGTGTTCCATAAATTCTTTATCTTTGCCTTGATCTATAAGTCTCTAGCATCACTGAATGTTGTTTCAACTTTCAGAACACTGATTCTTCTGTTTTTCCAAGAAACATTGAAAATACTAAACCTTCCAGTGGAACCCTTTGTCCACCATGCTGATCTGTCAGAGCTAAGATAAGCCTCATCAAACTGCCCCATTGCAAATTGCTTTATTTGCGAATGAAGTATTTTAATATTTATAAATTATTTGTACCTCAGAGGGCCCTAGAATTTGTTGTAGAGCAATGGCTCCATGTCAAACCTAATGATTTACAATGTTTATGTAGAGCACGGCAGTAGGCCACTGGGGCTGGACATTATCTTTTCTATTCCCAGTAAAGGAGGTTTTTATGAGTAATTATGAGTTTTTACTTCTGTTTAGTCAGGAAATCCAAACCAAAGCTGGTCTGTGGTGATAACCAAACCCTGTGTTGTTTCTTTATATTGTGCAGAGTGACATTATAGCTAATTTTAATCGAATGCAACTTTGCATTGCTTTAAGGTTGCTAATTTTCTGATAAAGTTTCTATTAATTTGGACTGCGAGTCCCCTCTTTTATAGACCAAGCAAAAGACGAATTGAAGAGCTTTATTCCAAGCAACAAATGCTCATGTTGACAGTGACATATGTTGAGACTTTCTGGAAAGTTGAGACCATCTTTGCTTGCTTGGATACTCATCAAAATGAATTCAACAGTTCATTGATCTTGGGGACTGGTATAAGAAGACATTTTTAATTACAGGCATATTGCCAAAACAAATGCCTGTAATCCACAATCATGAATAATTAGGACCAGTTGGCAGGATGCTGCAAACCCTCTTAGAAAATTGTTCAGCTGAACCTTTTTTCTTTTCTGGGAAACACCAAAGTAACACAACAGATCAAATGTATTCTCACAGCATGACGCTATATAATAAATTACAAGATTATGCACAGTTTTCTGCTACCTGCAACATATGTTGTTTTTGAATGCATCAATATAAAATAGCCCTGAAAACGGATAGCTTTGTGTTTTTGCATCATTCCTAGAACTTCACATTAATGTTTGCTTCTTGCTTTACACACAGATTATTCATTAATGACATGCATAGCTCAACAGTTCACCAGACATCAACTAGCCAGCTTAAGTGTGAAACTAATGACCTTTTTTTACCCAGTTGACAATGTGTCATTTGACATTCAAAGGCGGAGTGCCGTTACTCTTTGGAAAGTTGTGGGGTATATGCTCTAAAATATTTTAAGCAGCTTGGACCTTCAGTGGCGTTACAAGCAAGGAATAGTGACTTTTGCGGGGTCAGATATCCAATGTAACTCAGACTGTTAATGCCTCTGTGTTATATGCTATTACATGGAAATTTCTGGTATCTAGAGGAAAAATAAAAGCAGCCTTATCCGAGTTGTGACTTTCTCTACCAATCCAGTTACAATAACCATATTTGTTGTTAAGCTGTTGCTAAGAGATGATCGTATTTTCTGCAAACGAAGTGCCACAATGTAAACATCCAATTTTTAGTATTGCAAAATTTACAGACTGTAAATTTCTTGTGTCTAGGTAGATAAGCAGTATTTTAAAAGAACTTAAGCTTCATAAGCAATAATATTATTGATTAATTTGGTGTTTAAAGAAGAGCAGTAGAAATCTTATGTTTTTCTTGAATGATGATATTTGTTGTTAAACTGTTGCTAAGAGATAAGCATGTCTCCCGGTAGCTAAGTGCCACAAAGTAAATTTCTGAGTTTTACTTTTACAAAATTTTCAGACTGTAAATTACTTGTGTCTAGGTAGATAAGCAGTATTTTAAAAGACCTTAAGCTTCATAAGCAATAATATTATTGATTAATTTGGTGTTTAAAGAAGAGCAGTAGAAATCTTATGTTTTTCTTGAATGATGATATTTGTTGTTAAACTGTTGCTAAGAGATAAGCATGTC
>NW_015113102.1:52659-55294 GCF_001443285.1 Poecilia latipinna | reverse complement strand
TACAAAATTTACAGACTGTAAGTTTCTTGTGTCTAGGTAGATAAGCAGTATTTTAAAAGACCTTAAGCTTCATAAGCAATAATATTATTGATATGGTGCTAAAAGTTTTCAATAGAACAGTTGAAATCTTATGTTTCTTGAACGATCATATTTGTTGTTAATCTGTTGCTAAGAGATGATCATGTTATCTGTAAACTAAGTGCCACATTGTAAACATCTGAGTTTTACTTTTACAAAATTTACAGACTGTAAGTTTCTTGTGTCTAGGTAGATAAGCAGTATTTTAAAAGACCTTAAGCTTCATAAGCAATAATATTATTGATTTGGTGCTAAAAGTTTTCAATAGAACAGTTGAAATCTTATGTTTCTTGAACAATAATATTTGTTGTTAATCTGTTGCTAAGAGATGAGCACGTTACCTGGAAACGAAGTGCCACAATGTAAACATCCAATTTTTACTTTTACAAAATTTACAGACTGTAAAATTCTTGTGCCAAGGTAAATCAGCAATATATTAAAAGAGCCAACATTTTATAAGCAATAATATTATTAATTTGGTGTTTAAAGATTTCAAAAGAACATTAGAAATCTTGTTTCTTGAACAATAACAATATTTGTTGCTAAACTGTTGCTAAGAGATGATCACATTATCTGGAAATGAAGTGCCATAATGTAAACATCTGAGTTTTAGTGTTGTAAAATTTACAGACTGTAAGTTTCTTGTGTCTAGGTAGATAAGCAGTATTTTAAAAGACCTTAAGCTTTATAAGCAATAATATTATTGATTTGGTGCTAAAAGTTTTCAATAGAACAGTTGAAATGTTACGTTTCTTGAACGATCATATTTGTCGTTAATCTGTTGCTAAGAGATGATCACGTCATCTGGAAACGTAGCGCCACAATGTAAACATCTGGGTTTTACTTTTACAAAATTTACAGACTGTAAAATTCTTGTGCTGAGGCAGATAAGCAGTATATTAAAAGAACTTAATCTTCATAAGCAATAATATTATTGATTTGGTGCTAAAAGTTTTCAATAGATCAGTTGAAATCTTATGTTTCTTGAACAACAATATTTGTTGTTGATCTGTTGCTAAGAGATGATCATGTTATCTGGAAATGAAGTGCCACAATGCAAACATCGAATTTTTACTTTTACAAAATTTACAGACTGTAAAATTCTTGTGCTGAGGCAGATAAGCAGTATATTAAAAGAACTTAATCTTCATAAGCAATAATATTATTGATTTGGTGCTAAAAGTTTTCAATAGATCAGTTGAAATCTTATGTTTCTTGAACAACAATATTTGTTGTTGATCTGTTGCTAAGAGATGATCATGTTATCTGGAAATGAAGTGCCACAATGCAAACATCGAATTTTTACTTTTACAAAATTTACAGACTGTAAAATTCTTGTGCCAAGGTAAATCAGCAATATATTAAAAGAGCCAACATTTTATAAGCAATAATATTATTAATTTGGTGTTTAAAGATTTCAAAAGAACATTAGAAATGTTATGTTTCTTGAACAATAACAATATTTGTTGTTAATCTGTTGCTAAGAGATGATCACATTTTCTGTAAACTAAGTGCCACAATGTAAACATCTGATTTTTACTATTGCAAAATTTACACACTGTAAATTTCTTGTGTCTAGGTAAATAAGCAGTATTTAAAAGACCTTAAGCTTTATAAGCAATAATATTATTGATTTGGTGCTAAAAGTTTTCAATAGAACAGTTGAAATCTTATGTTTCTTGATCGATCATATTTTTCGTTAATCTGTTGCCAAGAGATGATCACGTTATCTGGAAACGAAGTGTCACAATGTAAACATCTGGGTTTTACTTTTACAAAATTTACAGACTGTAAAATTCTTGTGCCAAGGTAAATCAGCAATATATTAAAAGAGCCAACATTTTATAAGCAATAATATTATTAATTTGGTGTTTAAAGATTTCAAAAGAACATTAGAAATGTTATGTTTCTTGAACAATAACAATATTTGTTGTTAATCTGTTGCTAAGAGATGATCACATTTTCTGTAAACTAAGTGCCACAATGTAAACATCTGATTTTTACTATTGCAAAATTTACACACTGTAAATTTCTTGTCTAGGTAGATAAGCAGTATTTAAAAGACCTTTAGCTTCATCAGCAATAATATTATTGATTTGGTGCTAAAAGTTTTCAATAGAACAGTTGAAATCTTATGTTTCTTGAACAATAACGATAGCAATACTGTTGCTACGAGATGATCGTATTTTCTGTAAACTAAGTGCCACATTGTAAACATCTGAGTTTTACTTTTACAAAATTCACAGACTGTAAAATTCTTGTGCCAAGGCAGATGAGCAGTATAACATTTTATAAGCAATAATATTATTAATTTGGTGTTTAAAGATGTCAAAAGACCGGTAGAAATCTTATGTTTCTTGAACAATAACAATATTTGTTGTTAATCTGTTGCTAAGAGATGATCACGTTATCTGGAAACGAAGTGCCACAATGTAAACATCCAATTTTTACTTTTACAAAATTTACAGACTGTAAAATTCTCGTGCCTAGGCAGATGAGCTTTATATTAAAAGAGCCTATATTTTATATTATTACTTTGGTGTTTAAAGATTTCAAA